>NW_028321243.1:0-12500 GCF_062004578.1 Staurois parvus
AGGTCACCTCTGCACATTTATGTCACAGGGAGGGAAATACATTGTAACATGACAACATGGGGGACATTTCAGGGGGGAATACACTGTAACATGACAACATGGGAGACATTTCGGGGGGGGGGATACATTGTAACATGACAACATAGGGGGCATTTCAGGGGGGGATACATTGTAACATGACAACATGGGGGACATTTCAGGAGGGAATACACTGTAACATGACAACATGGGAGACATTTCGGGGGGGGGGGGGGATACATTGTAACATGACAACATGGGGGACATTTCAGGGGGGGATACATTGTAACATGACAACATGGGGACATTTCGGGGGGGGGGGAATACATTGTAACATGACAACATGGGGGGCATTTTGGGGGGGAAAACACTGTAACATGACAACATGGGGGACATTTCATGGGGTATGAGTACTTCTTCAAACCGCTGTAAATACAGAGATGAAATACGTATTTCTGAGCTGTTTTACCTGCCAAGGAATTTGTATCTCTGCTCATCCAGCCCTGAGATTCACACAGCTCTGTCACACAACACAATCCTGTCTGGCAGGAAACCTGCAGTTACACCTTCAAACAGAAAAAAACGACCTCTGCAGATAGGCCACTGCTTCCAAACCAAGAGTTCATTCTGGCAAGGGACAGGCTTCTCTACTCTGACCTCTGTGACTGCTGTGGCTGCTTTCCAAAGGAATTCAACTAAGACCGGGGAGAGAGGATATAGTGAATGCGGGATCCGGGGAGAGCGGATATAGTGAATGCGGGGTCCGGGGAGAGCGGATATAGTGAATGCGGGGTCCGGGTAGAGCGGATATAGTGAATGCGGGGTCCGGGGAGAGCGGATATAGTGAATGTGGGGTCCGGGGAGAGCGGATATAGTGAATGCGGGGTCCGGGGAGAGCGGATATAGTGAATGCGGGGTCCGGGGAGAGCGGATATAGTGAATGCGGGGTCCGGGGAGAGCGGATATAGAGAATGCGGGGTCCGGGTAGAGCGGATATAGCGAATGCGGGGTCCGGGAGACCAGATATAGTGAATGCGGGGTCCGTGTAGAGCGGATATAGCGAATGCGGGGTCCGGGGAGAGCGGGTATAGTAAATGCGGGGTCCGGGGAGAGCGGATATAGTGAATGCGGGGTCCGGGGAGAGCGGATATAGTGAATGCGGGGTCCGGGTAGAGCGGATATAGTGAATGCGGGGTCCGGGGAGAGCGGATATAGAGAATGTGGGGTCCGGGGAGAGCGGATATAGTGAATGCGGGGTCCGGGGAGAGCGGATATAGTGAATGCGGGGTCCAGGGAGAGCAAATATAGTGAATGCGGGGTCCGAGGAGAGCGGATATAGTGAATGCGGGGTCCGGGGAGAGCGGATATAGTGAATGCGGGGTCCGGGGAGAGCGGATATAGTGAATGCGGGGTCCGGGGAGAGCGGATATAGTGAATGCGGGGTCCGGGGAGAGAGGATATAGTGAATGCGGGGTCCGGGGAGAGTGGATATAGTGAATGCGGGGTCCGGGGAGACCCGATATAGTGAATGCGGGGTCCGGGGAGAGCGGATATAGTGAATGCGGGGTCCGGGGAGAGCGGATATAGTGAATGCGGGGTCCGGGGAGAGCGGATATAGTGAATGCGGGGTCCGGGGAGAGCGGATATAGTGAATGCGGGGTCCGGGGAGAGCGGATATAGTGAATGCGGGGTCCGGGGAGAGCGGATATACTGAATGCGGGGTCCGGGGAGAGCGGATATAGGGAATGCGGGGTCTGGGGAGAGCGGATATAGTGAATGCGGGGTCCGGGGAGAGCGGATATAGTGACTGCGGGGTCCGGGGAGAGCGGATATAGTGAATGCGGGGTCCGGGGAGAGCGGATATAGTGAATGCGGGGTCCGGGGTTTGTTCCATACAAATCAGTTGCTGTCCTGCCCCCTACAGCCCATAGTGGGTATACCCCGTCACCATCCTGCTGGCGTTGTCAGTTGATCCTGCGTTCACTCAGCAGACATCAGGCTACACGTTGCACTTTGTACGATCATTTGGCTGATCCCTCTAACAACATTCAAACTGCTGAGTTCTGTTGTAAACAACTGTCATGCATACCTGGTACTCAATGAGCTCAAGTATATTTTAATCAGCTGGGGGGTCAGTAATTGTTCCACGCGGTGCAGGTCACCCAGTCTCGGTATGATGAGGAGAAGGGCGGTGTCATTGGCGTACGGCATCTCCAGCACATTGACATCCAGCTCTCTGTCCTTGTACGTCTTATAGAGTCCCCTCCGGCACATCATTGGCGTTAGGATTGGTGACAATCGACGCATAAATTCTCTTTCCTCTGTTTGTTGTTTGTCAAACTGTCCTTTCCATTTCCCTGGAGGAACAGAAAAAAAAATGTTTCCTTTAAAGGTAAACTATAGTGGTTTGGGATTCATTGTATTCTATAGACATGTGCGGTTCGGTTTGATCCGAATAGAAATATGGACAAAATTGTCATTATTAGGAGATTGAGAGGTATCTGAATTTCTGAACTACAAAAGTGGCAAATTATAAAAAATCCGAAATAACAGAAAGGAAACTTGAATAGAATCGAATTCCAAAAGAATTCAAAATGGATTTAAAAAATAATTTGAAATCAAATTCGGAAAAACAAATTTGAACTGTGAACATATTGCCGACTATTGCTGATTTCCCTCAAAGACTGTGTTAGTGTTAGAATACAGCCATCTTCCGAAATTCAAATTTCGAAAATAAGAAAATAAAAACAGAATAGAATGTAAAATAAAATAATAGAATAGAAAATAATAGAACAGAAAAAATAGAATAGAATAGAAAAAATATAGCTGTCTTCCGAAATTTGAATAGCATAGAATGGAATAAAATAGAAAGAATATAACCGTCATTTGAATTTTAAATAGAATAGAATAAAAATTAAAAATAGAGCAGTCTTCCAAAATTCGAACTTCAAAAAGAATAGGATTTAATAAAAAAGAATAGAAAAGAACCAAATAACACAGAATAGAATAGAATAGAATAAAATATATTAGAATATATATATTTGAATAGAAAATAAAAGAATAGATCAGATTAGAATAGAATAAAATAAAATAGAAAAAATATAGCCCTAATTCCAAAATTAAAATTTTGAAAAGAATTGAATAAAACAGAATAGAATAGAAAAGAATAGAATAAATTATAATAGAATACAATAGAATAAAAACAAAAAATGTGTTAGGGCTCATTTACACTTCCGCATTGCAGTAATGTCTGGCCGGATCAACAGATAAAAAAAAGAGAAATAAAGAATATAAAGAAAAATAAGGAGAAACAAATTCTGAAACAACCCATCTAAGATCTGCTAAGTTGCAATATATTCATGTAATTAATGTAATTATACTAATAATGTTTATCTTTAGGCTTCTAAACATCTTATGGAATTATCAAAATGAAGCAGGAGGAGGCAATGCTCCAACTCTTTCAGGAATGTGTATGTATGTCCTCTTGAGCTATTGAGCTCTGTAAACAACAGAGGAGCCGGGGAAATTATTCCATATTTTTATATTTACTAATAAAGAAGAAGCTATATTTTTGAGCATTCTATAGAAGAAAATATGTATAAAATCACTTTACATTCTCTTCAGTCTTGAAGCGTCCACTTTAGCCAAGAGAAAGTTTTCAGATGTATCTTTGATTTATCTAAACCAGACACCATTTTTTGGGCTGTTTGTTGCTTTAAAACTGAAATTGGTTAAGTCTCCAAGCTGCTCGCATTTTAAAGAAAGTGTTTGTGCAACTTTTTTACTATTCACATGCTGAAAGAGGCGGAGCTGAGCAGAGAGGTTGGCAGAAGAGGTGAGCTGAGAAGGTTAGAAGAAGAGGTGGGCTTAAGGGTTGAGAGAAGAGGCGAGCTGAGGGGTAAGCAGAAGCGCAAAGGGGCTTGCAGAACAAGCGAGCTGAATGGTTGGTAGAAGAAGCGAGCTGAGGGGCAGGCAGAAGGTGGGCTAAGGGGCAGGCCGAAGGATAGACAGAAGAGGCAGGCTGAGGGGTTGACAGAAGAGGCAAGCTGAGGGGTAAGCAGAAGGGGCAGGCTGAGGGTTAGGCAGAAGAGGTGGGCCAAGGGGTAGACAGAAGGGGCAGGCAGAAGCACTGGCTGAGGGGTTGGCAGAAGAAGTGGACTGAGGGGTAAGCAGAAGGTGGGCTAAGGGGCAGGTTAAAAAAGCTGAAGGGTAGGCAGAAGAGGCAGGATGAGGTGTTGACAAAAGTGATGGACTGAGAGGTTGACAGAAGAGGTGGGCAGAGGGGTAGGCTGAGGGGTAGGCGGAAGAGGCAGGCTGAAGGGTAGGCAGAAGAGACGGGCTAAGAGGTAGGTAGAAGAACAGAGGGGGTGGCAGAAGAAGTGGGTAAGGAGTTGGCAGAAGAGGCAGGTTGAGGGTAAGTCAGAAAAGCAGAGAGGTTACCAAAAGAGGTGGGCTGAGAGGTTGGCAGAAGAGCAGAGGGATGGGCAGAAGAGGTGGGCTGAGAGGTTGGCATAAGAGGAAAGCTGAGGGGTAGGCAGAAGAGGCGGTATGAGGGGTAGACAGAAGGTGGGCTGAGGGATGGGAGAAGAGTTGGGCTGAGGAGTAGGCAGAAGTTGGGTTTAGGGGTAGGCAAGATGAGGCAAGCTGCGAGGTTGACAGAAGTTGGGATTAAGAGTATGCAGAAGAGGCAGGCTGAGGGGTAGGTAGAAGAGGTGGGCTGAGGGGTAGGTAGAAGAGGTGTACTGAGGGGTAGGTAGAAGAGGTGTACTGAGGGGTAGGCAGAAGGGGCAAACTGAGTGGTAGGCAGAAGGGGCGAACTGAGGGGTAGGCAGAAGGGACGGGCTGAGGGGTAGGTAGAAGGGGTGGGCTGAGGAGTAGGCAGAAGAGGTTCATTGAGGGGTAGGCAGAAGGGGCAAACTGAGGGGTAGGCAGAAGGGGTGGACTGAGGGGTGGGCAGAAGGGGTGGACTGAGGGGTGGGCAGAAGTGGCGGGCTGAGGGGTAGGCAGAAGAGGTGGGCTGAGAGGTTGGCATAAGAGGAAGGCTGAGGGGTAGGCAGAAGAGGCGGTCTGAGGGGTAGGCAGAAGAGGCGGTCTGAGGGGTAGACAGAAGGGGCGGTATGAGGGGTAGACAGAAGGTGGGCTGAGGGGTAGGCAGAAGAGGCAGGCTGAAGGGTAGGCAGAAGAGCAGAGGGATAGGCAGAAGAGACGGGCTGAGAAGTAGGCAGAAGAACAGAGGGGTTGGCAGAAGAAGTGGGCTAAAGAGTTGGCAGAAGAGGAGGGCTGAGGGGTAGTCAGAAGTTGAGCTGAGGGGTAGGCAGAAGGTAGGCAGAAGAGGTGGGTTGAGGGTTAGACAGAAAAGCAGAGAGGTTACCAGAAGAGGTGGGCTGAGAGGTTGGCAGAAGAGCAGAGGGGTTGGCAGAAGAAGTGGGCTGAGAGGTTGGCATAAGAGGAAGGCTGAGTGGTAGGCAGAAGAGGCGGTATGAGGGGTAGACAGAAGGTGGGCTGAGGGATGGGAGAAGAGTTGGGTTGAGGAGTAGGCAGATGAGGCAAGCTGAGGGGTTGACAGAAGTTGGGCTTAAGAGTATGCAGAAGGTAGGCGGGCTGAGGGGTAGGCAGAAAGAGCAGGCTGAGGGGTAGGTAGAACAGGTGGGCTGAGGGGTAGACAGAAGATGGGCTGAGGGGTAGGCAGAAGGGGTGGGCTGAGGGGTAGGCAGAAGAGGTGGGCTGAGGGGTAGGCAGATGAGGCAAGCTGAGGGGTTGACAGAAGTTGGGCTTAAGAGTATGCAGAAGGTAGGCGGGCTGAGGGGTAGGCAGAAAGAGCAGGCTGAGGGGTAGGTAGAACAGGTGGGCTGAGGGGTAGACAGAAGATGGGCTGAGGGGTAGGCAGAAGAGGTGGGCTGAGGGGTAGGCAGAAGAGGTGGGCTGAGGTGTAGGCAGAAGAGGTGGGCTGAGGGGTAGGCAGAAGAGGTGGGCTGAGGGGTAGGCAGAAGAGGTGGGCTGAGGTGTAGGCAGAAGAGGTGGGCTGAGGGGTAGGCAGAAGAGGTGGGCTGAGCGGTAGGCAGAAGGGGCAGACTGAGGGGTAGGCAGAAGATTGTAAGATGGGAAACAGCTCTCGTTGTTTGAATGCTGTGTGAAGTAAATTAGAGAACGTCCTGACTGACGTTATGCAGTTTGGCCACAAGATGTCACTGTTTCTAACACAGCTTCAGACTGCATAACTATTTCCATATTCAATAAGGGGTGGGGTTTTCTAAAGAAGAGTGAACAGGAAGAGAAAAGAGAAGCCATACTGGAGAGAGAGAGAAGAAGGCTGAGTGATCGGATAATCCATTGCCATCCAGCTGTGGAGACTGCCCTCCGTAATAAGAAATCCCATTGAGTGAAGCTGATGGTGTTCAAGACACTAATCCTGTTCAAAGAGGGGAAGATTTGCTGCCAGGAAGCTGATGAGGACAGAGGAGCAAAGCAACATACTTTGCTGATAATATTGCATGCTCAGTGGAGAGACATTTGTTCTGTTCAGAGTCACCAGCGGATACAAAGCAGACCCGGGACGGTAAGATCGTGCACGCACCTCATTTCAGTGTTGGCACCTTGAGACTGAGTCCAGGCCTATAGTTAGTTAGTGTCTCTGTGTCAGGCCACAAGTATTGTTACTGATTATTGGAAGGACTCCACAACTTAAAGTGACATTTCACATCGGAGAGCTGATAAAATCCTACAAACTCAAGCCAGACTGGCGTTTTGCTCAGAAGGAATACTCAGGCACGTGCTACAGGACCAGTTATGGGAGGGGGAATACTGTAGATTTGTGTAAGATTGTAAACTGTTGTGCTGCACCGCAGGCTAGCCCATACCGTACCCCCATACACTGATTCCTGCTCTGTAGGGTAATAACAGGTAAGGTGTGGCAGCTTAGTTGTGCCCCCCAGTAGGTAAATTACTTCACTTTCTACCTTCATCCATCAGGAGGCGCCGTGCTGTGCAGCACAAGGGTCTCAGCCTTTGGGCTGGGTGTATGTAAATTTATTGTATGTTCCCAGCATTTGTGGTTGTGTTTATTTGCCACAACTAAGTAAAATTCTGTTGTGGCAAAAGCTGGTGTTGGAGTTGCTTTCCTCATTTGTGACCGGGGAGCCCACCCCGGTACACGGCTTACAAGAGGTGTACTGAGGGGTAGGCAGAAGGGGCAGACTGAGGGGTAGGCAGAAGGGGTGGGCTGAGGGGTAGGCAGAAGAGGTGCATTGAGGGGTAGGCAGAAGGGGCAGATTGAGGGGTAGGTAGAAGGGGAGGGCTGAGGGGTAGGTAGAAGGGGCAGGCAGAGGGGTAGGCAGAAGGGGCGGACTGAGGGGTAGGCAGAAGGGGCGGGCTGAGGGGTAGGCAGAAGGGGCAAACTGAGGGGTAGGCAGAAGGAGTGGGCTGAGGGGTAGGCAGAAGGGGCGGACTAAGGAGTAGGCAGAAGGAGCGGGCTGAGGGGTAGGCAGAAGGGGCGGGCTGAGGGGTAGGCAGAAGGGGCGGACTGAAGGGTAGGCAGAAGGAGCGGGCTGAGGGGTAGGCAGAAGGGGCGGGCTGAGGGGTAGGCAGAAGGGGCTGGCTGAGGGGTAGGCAGAAGGGGTGGGCTGAGGGGTAGGCAGAAGGGGCGGACTGAGGGGTGGGCAGAAGGGGTGGGTTCAGGGGTTGGTTGAAGAGGGGGGGCTGAGGGGTTGCATTGCTGGTTGATATGTTGATGATGGTGCACACACTGCCTCCCCCTTCCTGGCCTGTCATGCTGCATGCTCCGACAAGGATCTGCTATCAATTTTTTGGGGGATATCCAGCACTTTTTTTGTTTTTGGTTCCGGCTTAAAACTCATACCAGATCTAAAGGGCCTAGGGTAGTTATTGGTGTACCCCAAGATTCAGTGTGATTATTGGGGTACCCCAAGATTCAGTGTGATTAGTGGGGTACAGAGCTCCTCTATTCTGCAGATACACTTAGAGGAGCTCTGCAGATACACTTTTTGCCGGCTTGGAATTCTTCTTATTTTCATCCTACTTCTTCTTCTTCTTCTTCATCCTCATCCTCAGAAGAAGAAGAAGAGGATGAGGATGAAGAGGAAAAAGAAGAAGAAGAAGAAGAAGAAGTAGGATGAAAATAAGAAGAATTCCAAGCCGGCAAAAAGTGTATCTGCAGAGCTCCTCTATTCTGCAGATACACTTAGAGGAGCTCTGCAGATACACTTTTTGCCGGCTTGGAATTCTTCTTATTTTCATCCTACTTCTTCTTCTTCTTCTTCATCCTCATCCTCAGAAGAAGAAGAAGAGGATGAGGATGAAGAGGAAGAAGAAGAAGAAGAAGTAGGATGAAAATAAGAAGAATTCCAAACCGGCAAAAAGTGTATCTGCAGAGCTCCGCTAAGTGTATCTGCAGAGCTCCTCTATTTCTGTCAGTTCTCTGACTTTCACATTTACAGCGGTTGAAACATTGTATCTGTTTCCGAATAAAAACATCTGTATCCTAAATGGAAACAAATAGATACAATGTTTCAACCGCTGTACATGTGAAGGAACTGTCAGAGAACTGTCAGAAATAGCGGAGCTCTCTGCAGGGACACTTTTGCCGGCTGATCGGGAAAAATCCGATTCGCGCACCCGAAGTAGGCTAATATTCGGATTCGACGCGAATCGAATTTTTCCTGAAATTCAAATCGAATTCCACTTCGCCTGGTTCGATTCGCTCATCTCTAGAAGTCATATATACGGCATTACTGGAATCTACCCATTTGGATTGAAGTCATATATATCACCTCGGACTGTTTACCATTCAGTTTACAGGACTTCTTCCTTTTTTGCCATATCTATGATAGTGTATTTATCTGTTTAGCGCTGCACACCCCATTTATATGTTGTATTCTTAGAACGGCTTTGTGGTTCCTTTTTGTGCATTAGCAGCTTTATATGGTGCGCTCGCTAACGCACACATTTATGACGCCATTTATGATCACATCGTTGTTTGTCTCCTTTTTAAATCCTAAAGATAACAGCCGTCCCCCAAGTAAAATGGACTTACCTTGAAAGACTGCATAATCTACGACATTCATTGATGCTTTGGAATCCAAGTTACTGATTATATTCTGGATCTTATGGTCTGTTTTATCGCTCACAACCCTGTTGATTGTCTTCGCAGCATTCTGAGGGTCATTGTTTCTGATGGTGTGAATGGAGGCGTTGTAGTACTTAGCCACACTATGTGTATATGATGGTAAAATATGGGCCGACTCTTCTATGAAGATCTCATTACGAAGCTTGAATTCTTTGCTGTCCTGGCTTATGGCTTCAAGGAATCTGCTATAGCTGTCATGCAGCTCCTTGTCTGTCTTGGTGTCATCCAGGCCCATGCCTTGAAGAATTTCCTTGCGAGTTTCTGATCGGGCGCCGAGGGCCAGCATGGAGAGGGTGGTGTAGATGCTGACAGGCCCATGCCTTGAAGAATTTCCTTGCGAGTTTCTGATCGGGCGCCGAGGGCCAGCATGGAGAGGGTGGTGTAGATGCTGATCGGTGAAATGAATAGGTTTGGTGGGGGCCTTTCTGTAAGTGGAGCTAGTCTTTTATAAAGCTTCAAAGCAAAATCAATTTCAGCTTCAGATATCTCTGAATGCTTCTCTTTAGAGTTTTTGCCGTGATCTCCATGTGGTTTTGCAAGGACCAACAAGACGAACAACTGGAGGAGAAGAAGAATCTTCATCTTTCTTTCACGTGTTTCACACCTGTGTAAAAATAAAGGTTTTTTTTAGAGTCAGTACCAGAACATTTTGGATCTTATGCCAGTTATCCTGCATATCTCTTGTCATCAAAAGGTCCACCACCGACCATCTCAAGGGGTGCAAGGTCCAGGCTGAAAGATGCATTCTTGCTGATAGCCTGGGCAATGTAGACTGATAGGGGCTCCCAGGGACCTCGGAAACATTTTTCTTTCCTATCCTATGCTTTGGAAAAGTCTATTTCCCATCCTCAGAGATTTCTGGTCAAATAAATCAGTCCACAGGTCAGTAAACCTTTAACCACTTCAAGGGGGCACTTCCAGGCCAATTTTCAGCTTTCAGCTGTCGCACTTTGAATGACAATTGCACGGTCGTGCAACACTGTACCCAAACTAAATTTTTAGCATTTTTTGAGATGGATAGAGCTTTCTTTTGGTGGTATTTAATCACCTCGGGGCTTTTTGTTATCTTTTTTGCTAAACAAACAAAAAAAAAGACCAAACATTTTGAAAAAAAAGTTTTTCTTAGTTTCTGTTGCAAAACATTTCGCAAATAAGTAATTATTATTATTATTATACAGTATTTATATAGCGCCAAAGGGTTTGCTCAGCGCTGTACAATAGCAAGGGGGACAGAACATGAGACAAGACAGTAACAATACAATACACGAGGGGTCGAGGGCCCTGCTCTTTTGAGCTTACAATCTAGGAGAGAGGGGAAGGTGGTACAGGAGGAAATGTCTGTGGGGGATGGAGTGGTGGGAGGAGTGGAGGCGGTCGGCTGTTAGGCGAGGGTAGGGTAGGCTTCCCTAAAAAGGTATGTTTTTAGGGTGTGCCTGAAGGTGAGTAGGAAAGGTGACAGTCTGATGGATTGGGGTAGGGAGTTCCAGTGGATGGTGGAAGTCCTGGAGAAATCCTGCAGTCGGGCGTGGGAGGAGGAGACCAGGGAGCTAGAGAGTAGGAGGTCCTGTGAGGAGCGGAGGGTACAGGCAGGGTAGTATTTGGGTATCAGGTCGGTTAGGTAGTTTGGGGCGGTGTTGTGAATGGCTTTGTAAGTAATTTTTCTTCTTCACCAATATTCACTGATGAGGCTGCACTGATAGGTTGCCCTGATGAGCACTGATATGTGGCACTGATGGGCACTGATGAGGTGACACTGATGGGCACTGATAGGCTGCACTGATGAGGTACCACTTATGGGCACTGATGGAACAGATGAAAAGGCACTGATAAGGCTGAACTGAATTGCGGGACTGATGAGCACTGATAGGCAGCACTGGTGGGCATTGATTGGCAGCACTGATGAGTACTGCTGGGGCAGCACTGATAATCAGGGCACTGATTGGAGTGTGATGATTATTGCTGGGGGGGGGGGGGAGGGAGGGTCTATTGCTGCTGGGGGGGTCTATTGCTGCTGGGGGGGTCTATTACTGCAGGGGGGGGTCTATTACTGCAGGGGGGGGTCTATTACTGCTGGCTGCAGTAGATCTATTTTTCTGCTTTTCTTGTTATCATTAACAAATTGCATACAAATTATTTAGGTCCACAAAGTGATACTTGTCTCTGTATTATGTATTATTGTATTTATTTACATCACAAACTTATATAGAGCCGCCAGTTTATGCAACACTTTACATATATATTGTACATTCACCATCCATCCATCCATCATTCCATCCATCCATCCATCCATCATTCCATCCATCATTCCTCCACCCATCCATCATTCCATCCATCCATCCATCCATCCATCATTCTATCTATCTATCTATCTATCTATCTATCTATCTATCTATCTATCTATCTATCATTATCTATCTATTATCTATCTATCTATCTATCTATCTATCTATCTATCTATTATCTATCTATCTATCTATCTATCTATCTATCTATCTATCTATCTATCTATTATCTATTATCTATCTATCTATCTATCTATCTATCTATCTATATCTATCTATCTATCTATCTATCTATCTATCTATCTATCTATCTATCTATCTATCTATCTATCTATCTATCTATCTATCTATCTATCTATCTATCTATCTATCTATCTATCTATCTATCTATCTATATATCTATTATCTATCTATCTATCTATCTATCTATCTATCTATCTATTATATATCTATATCTATCTATCTATCTATCTATCTATCTATCTATCTATCTATCTATCTATCTATCTATCTATCTATCTATCTATCTATCTATCTATTATCTATCTATCTATCTATCTATCTATCTATCTATCTATCTATCTATCTATCTATCTATCTATCTATCTATCTATCTATCTATTATCTATCTATTATCTATCTATCTATCTATCTATCTATCTATCTATCTATCTATCTATCTATCTATCTATCTATCTATCTATCTATCTATCTATCTATCTATCTATCTATCTATCTATCTATCTATCTATCTATCTATCTATCTATCTATCTATCTATCTATCTATCTATCTATCTATCTATCTATCTATCTATCTATCTATCTATCTATCTATCTATCTATCTATCTATCTATCTATCTATCTATCTATCTATCTATCTATCTATCTATCTATCTATTATCTATCTATCTATCTATCTATCTATCTATCTATCTATCTATCTATCTATCTATCTATCTATCTATCTATCTATCTATCTATCTATCTATCTATCTATCTATCTATCTATCTATCTATCTATCTATCTATCTATCTATCTATCTATCTATTATATAT
>NW_028321243.1:87500-90000 GCF_062004578.1 Staurois parvus
TCTCTTATCTATCTATCTATCTCTCTATCTATCTATCTATCTATCTATTATCTATCTATCTATCTATCTATCTATCTACAGTCATGGCCGAAATTGTTGGCACCCTTGATATTTCTCCAGGAAATCATGTATTTCTCACGAAACGTATTGCATTAACACATGTTTTGCTATACACATGTTTATTCCCTTTGTGTGTATTGGGACAAAACAAAAAAAGGGAGGAAAGAAAGCAAATTTGACATAATGTCACACAAACCTCCAAAAATGGGCTGGACAAAAGTATTGGCACCCTTTCACAACTGCGGATAAATAAGAATGTTACAAGCATGTGATGCTCCTGTAAACTCACCTGGGGCAAGTAACAGGTGTGGGCAATATAGAAATCACACCTGAAAGCAGATAAAAAGGAGAGACGTTCACTTAACCTTTGCATTGTGTGTCTGTCTGTGCCACACTAAGCATGGACAACAGAAAGAGGAGACGAGAACTGTCTGAGGACCTGAGAACCAAAATTGTGGCAAAATATCAACAATCTCAAGGTTACAAGTCCATCTCCAGAGAACTAGATTTGCCTTTGTCCACAGTGCGCAACATTATCAAGAAGTTTGCAACCCATGGCACTGTAGCTAATCTCCCTGGTCGTGGACGGATGAGGAAAATTGATGAAAGATTGCAACGCAGAATAGTCCGGATGGTGGATAAGCAGCCCCAAACATGTTCCAAAGACATTCAAGCTGTCCTGCAGGCTCAGGGAGCATCAGTGTCAGCGCGAACTATCCGTCGACATTTAAATGAAATGAAACGCTATGGCAGGAGACCCAGGAGGACCCCACTGCTGACACAGAGACATAAAAAAGCAAGACTACAGTTTGCCAAAATGTACTTGAGTAAGCCAAAAGCCTTCTGGGAAAACGTCTTGTGGACAGATGAGACCAAGATAGAGCTTTTCGGTAAAGCACATCATTCTACTGTTTACCGAAAACGGAATGAGGCCTACAAAGAACAAAACACAGTACCTACGGTAAAATATGGTGGAGGTTCAATGATGTTTTGGGGTTGTTTTGCTGCCTCTGGCACTGGGTGCCTTGACTGTGTGCAAGGCATCATGAAATCTGAGGATTACCAAAGGATTTTGGGTCGCACTGTAGGGCCCAGTGTCAGAAAGCTGGGTTTGCGTCCAAGATCCTGGGTCTTCCAGCAGGACAATGACCCCAAACATACGTCAAAAAGCACTCAGAAATGGATGGCAAAGAAGCGCTGGAGAGTTCTGAAGTGGCCAGCAATGAGCCCAGATCTAAATCCCATTGAACACCTGTGGAGAGATCTTAAAATTGCTGTTGGGAAAAGGTGTCCTTCCAATAAGAGAGACCTGGAGCTGTTTGCAAAGGAAGAGTGGTCCAAAATTCCGGGTGAGAGGTGTCAGAAGCTTATTGATGGTTATAGGAAGCGACTGATTTCAGTTATGTTTTCCAAAGGGTGTGCAACCAAATATTAAGTTAAGGGTGCCAATACTTTTGTCCAGCCCATTTTTGGGGTTTTGTGTGACATTATGTCATATTTGCTTTTCTGCCTCTGTTTTATATTTGTTCCAATACATACAAAGGGAATAAACATGTGTATAGCAAAACATGTGTTAATGCAATACCTTTTTTGTGTGAAATACTTGATTTTCAGGAAAAATATCAAGGGTGCCAACAATTTCGGCCATGACTGTATCTATCTATCTATTATCTATCTATCTATCTATCTATCTATCTATCTATCTATTATCTATCTATCTATCTATTATCTATCTATATATTATCTATCTATTAACTATCTATCTATCTATCTATCTATCTATCTATCTATCTATCTATCTATCTATTTATCTATTATCTATCTATCTATCTATCTATCTATTATCTATCTATCTATCTATCTATCTATCTATTATCTATCTATCTATCTATCTATCTATCTATCTATCTATCTAACTATCTATTATCTATCTATCTATCTATCTATCTATCTATCTATTATCTATCTATCTATCTATCTATCTATCTATCTATCTATCTATTACCTATCGATCTATTTTTTCTATTATCTATCTATCTGTCTATCTGTCTATCTATCTATCTATCTCTTATCTATCTATCTATCTATCTATCTATCTATCTATCTATTATCTATCTATCTATCTATCTATCTATCTATCTATCTATCTATCTATCTATTATCTATCTATCTATCTATTATCTATCTATTATCTATCTATCTATTATCTACAGTTGTGTCCAAAATTATTCAACCCCCACTGAAATTGAGTGTTTTGGCCAGTTTGACATTGCTTTTGATCATTCAGTCATCTTGCTTACATTTACATTAAAGAGGCACTTGTAGGTCAGACAAATATAACATAACAGTTATAATGAAATAACCACAAATGTCTTTTCTGTGCTCACAGCATTATCAGTTTTATTCAACCCCCAAGTGACATTCAATCTTAGTACTTAGT
>NW_028321244.1:0-2500 GCF_062004578.1 Staurois parvus
TTCCCCCCCTTCCAGTCTGGACACTTTCCCCCCCTTCCAGTCTGGACACTTTCCCCCTTCCAGTCCGGACACTTTCACCCCCTTCCAGTCTCAACACTTTCCCCCCTTCCAGTCTGGACACTTTCCCCCCCTTCCAGTCTGGTACACTTTCACCCCCTTCCAGTCTCAACACTTTCACCCCCTTCCAGTCCAGGCACTTTGAATCCCTTCCAGTCCCGGACACTTTCCCCCCTTTCCAGTCCAGACACTTTCCCCCCCTTCCAGTCCGGACACTTTCCCCCCCTTCCAGTCTGGACACTTTCCCCCCATTCCAGTCTGGACACTTTCACCCCCTTCCAGTCCGGACACTTTCCCCTTCCAGTCTGGACCACTTTCCCCCCCTTCCAGTCTGGACACTTTCCCCCCTTTCCAGTCTGGACACTTTCACCCCCTTCCAGTCCGGACACTTTCCCCCCTTCCAGTCTGGACACTTTCCCCCCCTTCCAGTCCGGACACTTTCCCCCCCTTCCAGTCTGGACACTTCCCCCCCTTCCAGTCTCAACACTTTCACCCCCTTCCAGTCCGGGCACTTTGAAATCCCTTCCAGTCCAGACACTTTCACCCCCTCCAGTCCGGACACTTTCCCCCCGTTCCAGTCCGGACACTTTCACCCCCTTCCACCCCCTTCCAGTCCGGACACTTTCACCCCCTTCCAGTCTCAACACTTTCACCCCTTCCAGTCCGGACACTTTCACCCCCTTCCAGTCCGGACACTTTCACCCCTTCCAGTCCGGACACTTTCACCCCCTTCCAGTCCGGACACTTTCCCCCCCTTCCAGTCCGGACACTTTCCCCCCCCTTCCGGTCCGGACGCTTTCCCCCCCCTTCCAGTCCGGACACTTCCCCCCCTTCCAGTCCTGACACTTCCCCCCCTTCCAGTCCGGACACTTTCACCCCCTTCCATTCCAGACACCTTTCACCCCCTTCCATTCCAGACACTTTCCCCCCCTTCAGTCCGGACACTCCCCCCCCCCTTCCAGTCCGGACACTTTCACCCCCCTTCCTGTCCGCACACTTTCCCCCCTTCTAGTTCTGGACACTTTCCCCCCCTTCCAGTCCGGACACTTTTCCCCCCTTCCAGTCCGGACACTCCCCCCCCCCTTCCAGTCCGGACACTTTCATCCCCTTCCAGTTCGGACACTTCCCCCCCCCCCCCCCCCAGGCCAATTTCCAGCTTTCAGCGCTATCACACTTTGAATGACAATTGCGCGGTCATGCAACACTGCACCCAGATTAATTTTTTTGCATTTTTTGAGACAGATAAAGCTTTATTTTGGTGGTATTTATTCACTGCTGGGATTTTTATTTTTTTAATATATGTCAGTATATTTGGAATGTATTTTAAAATATATTTAAAATATATTTTTCTTTCATGTGGGTTAGAGCACACATGTGCATTGTGCTGGTGCGCAAGGCATCATGGGACATGGAGTTCTGATTGGAATGCTGAGGTAAGTGGGGTAAGATGGGGAACCTGATTTAGGGGGCTACTCTGATTTAAAGTGGGACTTTGATGGGAATTCTGATGAAAAAGAGGATTCTGATGGGGGCTCTGATGGGGAACCTGTTATAAGGGGGACTTTGATGGGGACCAGGGCGGACTGACCATTTGGAAACCTGGGCACTGCCGAGAGCCTGGGGTCAGTAGGGGGGCCCCCATGAGATGCCCCTGGTACCTTTTTCATAGGCTTTTTGAGTTTGGGCAAGGACACAGGGGCCCCCATGATCCCCTATTGCCCGGGGGCCCCATGAGTTGTCAGTCCGCCCCTGATGGGGACCAAGAAAGAAAAGAAATAAAGTCCCTGAAATGACTATAAATTAATGCAATTTATACAAAACCATGACAGTACAATGAGAGAAGCAGATATACTGATATACATACTGACATGGAAGAAAAATATATTTGAAATATATTTTAAAAATATTCTTCCCAAATATATTGACATAGATTTGAAATGCTACAATTTTGGCCGCATTCAATATATTTAAAAATATATTTCAATAAATAAATATATATATTGTATCTTGAAATGCGTTTTTATTACAAAATATCTGAAAAATCTTTTAAAAAATACATTTCCAATATACTGTATGTCTTTAAAATCCAAATTTACATTTTTTTAATGCATTTTCAAATATATGTAAAAATATAATGTTAAAAATGACTTTTTTCTATGTTAAAAAAATAAAATCTGAAGAATGTATTTAAAAATTATTTTTTTTTAATTAATTTATTTATTTTTTAAATATATTCTTCAGATTTTTATTTTAACATTTAAATAAGTCATTTTAACATATATTTTTACGTATATTTGAAAATGCATTCCAATGTAGATTTGGATTTTTAAAGACATACAGTATATTGGAAATGTATTTTTAACAATATTTGTCATATCTTTTGTAATAAAACCGCAACAACCATCATATATTATTATTATACAGGATTTATATAGCGCCAAAA
>NW_028321244.1:7500-52033 GCF_062004578.1 Staurois parvus
TTTGCCACAATTTTGGTTCTCAGGTCCTCAGACAGTTCTCGTCTCCTCTTTCTGTTGTCCATGCTTAGTGTGGCACAGACAGACACACAATGCAAAGGTTAAGTGAACGTCTCTCCTTTTTATCTGCTTTCAGGTGTGATTTCTATATTGCCCACACCTGTTACTTGCCCCAGGTGAGTTTACAGGAGCATCACATGCTTGTAACATTCTTATTTATCCGCAGTTGTGAAAGGGTGCCAATACTTTTGTCCAGCCCATTTTTGGAGGTTTGTGTGACATTATGTCGAATTTGCTTTCTTTCCTCCCTTTTTTTGTTTTGTCCCAATACACACAAAGGGAATAAACATGTGTATAGCAAAACATGTGTTAATGCAATACGTTTCGTGAGAAATACATGATTTCCTGGAGAAATATCAAGGGTGCCAACAATTTCGGCCATGACTGTATACATATATTATATTCTGCATGTTGAAATGCGTGTTCATTACAAAATATATTACATTACATTGAGTTTATATAGCGCCAAAGGGTTTGCTCAGCGCTGTACAATAGAGGGGGGGACAATACATGGCACAGTACAACAATAACAAACAGCACACGAGGGGTTAGAGGGCCCTACTCTTTGGAGCTTACAATCTAGGAGGAAGTGGCTGTGGGGGATGGAGTGGTAGGAAGAGTGGAGGAGAACGGCTGTTAGGTGAGGGTGGGGTAGGCTTCCCTGAAGAGGTGGGTTTTCAGGGAGCGCCTGAAGGTGAGGAGGGAAGGTGACAGTCTGTTGGATTGGGGTAGTGAGTTCCAGAGGATGGGGGAGGACCTGGAGAAGTCCTGCAGTCGTGCATGGGAGGAGGAGACCAGGGAGCAGGATAGAAGGAGGTCCTGTGAAGAGCGAAGGGTACGGGTAGGGTGGTACTTGGGAATCAGGTTGGTTAGGTAGTCAGGGGCAGTGTTGTGAATGGCTTTGTAGGTCAGAGTGAGTAGTTTGAATTTGATGCGTTGGGCAATCGGGAGCCAGTGGAGGGAGAGGCAGAGGGGGGTGGCAGAGGGGGGTGGCAGAGGTGGAGCGGCTGGTGAGGTGGATGAGTCTGGCCGCTGAGTTCAGGATGGTCTGAAGCGGGGAGAGCCTGCACTGGGTAGGCCGGTGAGGAGGGAGTTGCAGTAGTCCAGGCGTGAGATAATCAGGGAGTGTACGAGTAGTTTAGTGGTGTCTGGGGTAAGGAAGGTGCGTATCTTGGAGATGTTCCGGAGGTGGAGTCTGCATGTGTTTGTAAGTGATTTGACATGAGGTTGGAAGGAAAGGTTAGAGTCCAGAATGACTCCAAGGACTTTGGCTTGTGGGGTGGGATTGATGGTGGTGATGTTAGTAGTGATGGATAGGATGGGGGGGGGGGAGACGAGAAGCTCGGTTTTGGACAGGTTAAGCTTGAGGAAATGTAGCCACATCCAGTCTGATATGTCATTTAGGAGGTGAGTGATGCGGGCGGAGAATGTGGGGGTGAGGTGGGGGGTGGAGAGGTAAATTTGAGTGTCATCAGCGTAGAGGTGGTAGTTAAAGCCGTGAGAGTGTATGAGCTTGCCAAGGGAGGAGGTATAGATGGAGAAGAGAAGGGGTCCAAGGACAGAGCCCTGGTGGACCCCAACAGAGAGGGGGAGGGAAGGGGAGGTGGTACCATTGTAGGAAATGCTGAAGGAGCGTCGGGATAGGTAAGAGGAGAACCAGGAGAGAGCGGTGTCTCTGATTCCAAGGGAGAGTAGTTTATTAAGGAGGAGGGGGTGGTCAACTGGCCGCAGAGAGGTCCAGGAGTAGGAGGACTGAGTAGTCGCCTTTGGCTTTGGCGGTTAGTAGATCGTTGTTGATTTTGAGGAGGGCGGTTTCAGTGGAGTGTAGGGGGTCAAGAAGGTTATTGTCAGTGAGGTGGGCGCTTAGGCGGTCGTAGACTAAGCGCTCAAGGAGCTTGGAAGTAAGTGGCAGCAGGGAGATGGGTCTGAGGTTGTTTGGGTCTGTGGGGTCCAGGGAGGGTTTTTTGAGTATGGGGGTGATGTGCGCATGCTTTAGGGGGGAGGGGAATACGCCGGTAGAGAGGGAGAGATTGAAGATGTGGGTGAGGGAGCAGATGAGGGAAGAGGGGGGTGACCGGAGGAGTTGAGAGGGGATAGGGTCCAGGGGGCAGGTAGTGAGGCGGGCTTCTGACAAGACCCTGGTGACTTCCTCAGTGGTAGCGGGGCTGAAGGAGTGCAGAGCTGGGGGGGTTACGGTAAGCGGGGTCTTGGGTGTGGTGGGGGGCAGTGCGGTTGCGAGGTCAGAGGAGGGAAGAGATGAGGGGGAGATGGGGGGGAGGCTAGGTGGGGACGTAGATTGCGAGTTGACTATGTCCTTTCGGATTGCATCAATCTTGTTGTGGAAATGAGTGGCAATCTCGCAAAAAATATTTGAAATGCTACAATTTTGGCCATTTTCAATATATTTCAAAAAATTGTAGCATTTCAAATATAAACCCTATATTTTGTATTTTTTGCTATTAAACACGTCCAGTAAAAAAAATGTAAAAAATCTAATTTCCTCATAAATTTCGTCCAAAATGTTTCCCGGTCCGTGTCTTCGCTAAAAAAAAATCCTGATATGTGTAAATTAATTGGTTTATGTGAAAGTTATAGCATTTACAAATGGCGGTATAGATACTGGGATTTTTTTTTCCCTACTAGTAATGGTGGCGATCAGCGACTTTTAACGGGACTGCGGCGGGCATTCTGACACTGGGAGGGGAACTAACTTGGTGTCACTGACATCCCCAGTGACACCAATACAATGATCAGTGCTAAAAAACAGCACTGACACTACTAATGACACTGGGCAGGAAGGGGTTAATGTGAGGAGCGATGAAAGAGTTACCTGTGTGCTGAGATTTTTTACTAGGGGGCGGGGGTCTGTGTGCTTCACTGTAATCACACTGATCAGGATGGCTGTGCTGCACAGTGTGCCGGAGCTGAAAGGGAGGAAGACTGTTTGTAAACAAAACAGTCCTCCTCCCTGTCGGTGATTGTCGGTAATCACCAGGAAATCACCGTCCGGGACCCGGTGATTGACATCCGCGGCCGTGAACGGCGTACCACCTCAGACCCCAGATCAATCCCACCCAGCTGCCTGGGGGAATCCCTGAGCAAAGGGACCCGGAAGCTGCCACTTTAGTAAAACAGCCCTATTGAGGAGCTAGTTGGATTGACCACCTGACTGCCCTCTCTCCATATCTGGCCCTGGGGGGTTCAGGATTACTCACTCAGTCCTCTCCTGCAAGCTTGAGGGTTGGTGGCCACCTTCAGGCCTTACCCTGCTTCCCAGGCCGTTCTCTCTCAAGGGAGGCCGAGAGATCCTCCAGCTCCTGCCTGCGGGTATTCCCCTCCCTGGGCCCCCTACCAAGCTCCACACTCCAGCCTTCTCATCCGACACTGACCACCTCCTAAACAGGCTTTAAGAGCTTCCCTGACCCCATGCCAAGCCTTGTGCTTGAAGATTGGTCAGAGTCCCCTGAGCACACAGATCAGTCCTCCTCACCCTCACCCACTGCTTTATAGAAACTTCTCAAGCTTCTAGAGCATGGGGAGGTATCAGAGCCCTGCTGACTCATCCCAGGCTGACTCATACCAGGCTGCTATCAAGCCCCTAACTAAAAAACCTAGCTAGCTCTTCCTGGATAACTAGAGGGGCGCTACATTAAATTAGAACTCTAGGCAAAACGTTTTTTGGGGGGTTTGTACATTTTGGATGGAGTAAAGGAGGGTTATAACCCCTGCCAGGTTTTTTTTGCTATCTGTTTACCATCGTCCTATAGCCAAACAGGCAGTGAAAGGAATTCCTTGTGCCCCCCCAGGTCACCAGAACTGGTGTCCCCATTGGGAAGATTTACCCTCTATTACTTTTCTGGGGACAAACCAAAGTTTGGGGTTTTCTTTCACTTTTACTTTCAACGATAACGGTAAACAGGACAAATAATGGGCGTATCTCCCAGACAGCAATAAAAAACCTGGCAGGTGTCCATCTCCACTCTGCCCAAAACAAACAAAAAAATGTTTTGCTTTAGGAATACTATAAATTAATTGTTTATTGGAAAGTGAGCATAACCGTCTACGGCAGCGGTTCTCAACCTGGGGGTCGCGACCCCTTTGGGGGTCGAACGACCATTTCCCAGGGGTCGCCTAAGACCATCGGAAAACACATATTTCCGATGGTCTTAGGAACCGAGACACCGCTGCAGTCTCCGGCGATGTGTGGGCGGGATGATACGCTGCTCTCACCTGGCCACACCTCCGGGATCGCTCAGCAGCTCCGCCTCCTCGCCGCTGATTGGCCACCGGAACTGTAGCTCAGGAGAGGCACACAGGCGGCCAATCACCGGCGAGGAGGTGGAGCTTGGAGAGGAGGAGCCGAGCGGCAGCGCGCGTACATCAAAGAAGACCGAGGGAGCTGCCGGAGCGAGTGAAGAGGAGAGCGGCCAGAGAAGGAAGACAGCTGACAGGTAAGTGAGAGAGCAAGCCCAGGCTGGAGCAGGGGTCAGCAAAGTAAGTATCATTGGTGTCAGTGGGAGGAATAGTGCCCCATCATTTGTGTCACTAATACCAACGATGGGGCACTATTCCTCCCCCCACTGACACCAACGATGGGGCACTATTCCTCCCCCCACTGACACCAACGATGGGGCACTATTCCTCCCCCCACTGACACCAACGATGGGGCACTATTCCTCCCCCCACTGACACCAACGATGGGGCACTATTCCTCCCCCCACTGACACCAACGATGTGGCACTATTCCTCCCCCCACTGACACCAACGATGGGGCACTATTCCTCCCCCCACTGACACCAACGATGGGGCACTATTCTCCCCTCCACCACACTGACATCAATGATGGGGCACTATTCCTCCCACTGACACCAATGATGGGGCACTATTCCTCCCACTGATACCAATGATGGGGCGCTATTCCTCCCACTGACACCAATGATGGGACACTATTCCTCCACTGACACCAATGATGTGGCACTATTCCTCCCACTGACACCAATGATGTGGCACTATTCCTCCCACTGACACCAATGATGTGGCACTATTCCTCCCACTGACACCAGTGATGGGGCACTACTCCCACTGACACCAGTGATGGGGCACTACTCCCCCCACTGACACCAGTGATGGGGCACTATTCCTCCCACTGACACCAATGATGGGGCACTACTCCCCCCACTGACACCAATGATGGGGCACTACTACCCCAACTGACACCAATGATGGGGCACTATTCCTCCCACTGACACCAATGATGTGGCACTATTCCTCCCACTGACACCAGTGATGGGGCACTACTCCCCCCACTGACACCAATGATGGGGCACTACTCCTCCCACTGACACCAATGATGGGGCACTACTCCCCCCACTGACACCAATGATGGGGCACTACTCCTCCCACTGACACCAATGATGGGGCACTATTCCTCCCACTGACACCAATGATGTGGCACTATTCCTCCCACTGACACCAGTGATGGAGCACTACTCTTCCCACTGACACCAGTGATGGAGCACTACTCCTCCCACTGACACCAGTGATGGGGCACTACTCCCCCCACTGACACCAATGATGGGGCACTACTCCCCCCACTGACACCAATGATGGGGCACTACTCCCCCCACTGACACCAATGATGGGGCACTACTCCTCCCACTGACACCAATGATGGGGCACTACTCCTCCCACTGACACCAATGATGGGGCACTACTCCTCCCACTGACACCAATGATGGGGCACTATTCCTCCCACTGACACCAATGATGTGGCACTATTCCTCCCACTGACACCAGTGATGGAGCACTACTCTTCCCACTGACACCAGTGATGGAGCACTACTCTTCCCACTGACACCAGTGATGGGGCACTACTCTTCCCACTGACACCAGTGATGGGGCACTACTCCCCCCACTGACACCAGTGATGGGGCACTACTCCCCCCACTGACACCAACAATGGGGCACTACTCCTCCCACTGACACCAACGATGGGGCACTATTCCTCCCACTGACACCAACGATGGGGCACTATTCCTCCCACTGACACCAACGATGGGGCACTATTCCTCCCACTGACACCAACGATAGGGCACTATTCCTCCCACTGACACCAACGATGGGGCACTATTCCTCCCACTGACACCAACGATGGGGCACTATTCCTCCCACTGACACCAACGATGGGGCACTATTCCTCCCACTGACACCAACGATGGGGCACTATTCCTCCCACTGACACCAACGATGGGGCACTATTCCTCCCACTGACACCAACGATGGGGCACTATTCCTCCCACTGACACCAACGATGGGGCACTATTCCTCCCACTGACACCAACGATGGGGCACTATTCCTCCCACTGACACCAACGATGGGGCACTATTCCTCCCACTGACACCAACGATGGGGCACTATTCCTCCCACTGACACCAACGATGGGGCACTATTCCTCCCACTGACACCAACGATGGGGCACTATTCATCCCACTGACATCAGTGATGGGGCACTATTCCTCCCACTGATACCAACGATGGGGCACTATTCATCCCACTGACATCAGTGATGGGGCACTACTCCTTCCACTGACACCAATGACATGGCACTACTCCTCCCACTGCAAAATTACAGTTATGAAGTAGCAATGAAAATAATTTTATGGTTGGGGGTCACCACAACATGAGGAACTGTATTAAGGGGTCGCGGCATTAGAAAGGTTGAGAACCACTGGTCTACGGGGATGAATGCAGTACTGGCAAAAGGTGATCATAGCATGGTACCCAAAATATAACCTAAAACATAAAATATATCTAAAATATAACAAAATATTACATATCTACAAAATAAATGATATCATTAATACGTTATGCCACCAATATGTCATTATTAGCAAACATACACTATACTGCCAAAAGCATTGGGCTGCCGGCCTTTCCACACACATGACCTTCAATGGCCTCCCAGTCTTAGTCCGTAGGGTTCAATATTGAGTTGGCCCCGCCCTTTCCGCGCACATGACCTTCAATGGCCTCCCAGTCTTAGTCCGTAGGGTTCAATATTGAGTTGGCCCCATCCTAAAGGGGACTGTAAAGTACCTGACACCCAATTGTCAGTATTGACTGGCTTTCAATGGGGCCCTTCTGTTGGTGGTGCACATGTAACTGTCTCTTTAAGACTGTACACAAAGGATGGGTAATGAGCTGATAAATAAGGAGTAATCTCAGTAAGCATTAACTGTGGGCAACAAGGGGTTAAGCTTGAGAGTTCCACTCAGCACTCCTAGTACGCAAGAGATTAGGTTCAGCCCACTTAGCAACCAATTCTCCAAGAAGTCTCAGTCTGCACAATTAGCCCGTCATGGTCAGATCCTCGCTGAGGATCCAAACCTATGTGGCTTACGGCCAAAGTTACAAAAGCTATAGATAATAAGAAAAGAGCTTTTATTAAATATAGAAATGAAGGAACGCGATCATCGTTTACACATTACAAAGAATAGAACAGAATATGCAAAAAGGAAATAAAGGCGCAAAAATTGAAAACGAACGACGGATTGCAAAAGATAGCAGGACCGACCCCAAAACATTCCTCCAATATATGAATAGTAGAAAGGTCCGGTCCCAGCATGTAGGCCCTTTACAGAACCATCTAGAGGGGGTGACTGGGGACAAAGAGAAGGACAATGTATGAAATCCCTTCTTCAGCTCTGTGTATACAAAGGAGCATAGGGGGGCTCTTGTCCATAATGGGGGGTGGTACTGACACAGCTCCAGATGATCCACATTGGCTCACAATTGATATGATCCAGAAATATTTAGACAGAATAAAGGTGAATAAAGCCCCTGGACCGGATGGCAGACACCCACGGGGCCTTACAGAATTCAGCTCTGTCATCTCACAGCCATTGTTTCTCATTTTAGGGACTCTTTAATGACTGGCAGAGTACCACTGGATTGGTGTAAGGCCAATGTGGGGCCAATATTTAAAAAGGGATCAAAATCTTTCTCAAGTAATTACAGACCTGTTAGTGTAACTTCTATAGTTGGGAAGATACTGGAGAGTTTAATAAAAGTCCACAGAGAGGAGTTCTTGCTGGAAACAAATATTGTAAGCCACAGACAGCGTGGATTCATGAAAGATGGAAGTTGTCAAACAAATCTGATTTCTTTTTATGAGGAGGTGAGCAAAACCTTGGACAGAGGGGTGGGGGTGGATGTGATATACTTGGACAGAGGGGTGGCTGTGGATGTGGTATACTTGGACAGAGGGGTGGGGGTGGATGTGGTATACTTGGACAGAGGGGTGGCTGTGGATGTGGTATACTTGGACAGAGGGGTGGGGGTGGATGTGGTATACTTGGACAGAGGGGTGGGGGTGGATGTGGTATACTTGGACAGAGGGGTGGCTGTGGATGTGGTATACTTGGACAGAGGGGTGGGGGTGGATGTGGTATACTTGGACAGAGGGGTGGCGGTGGACGTGATATACTTGGACAGAGGGGTGGCTGTGGACGTGGTATACTTGGACAGAAGGGTGGCGGTGGACGTGGTATACTTGGACAGAAGGGTGGTGGTGGATGTGGTATATTTGAACAGAGGGGTGGCGGTGGATGTGGTATACTTGGACAGAGGGGTGGCGGTGGATGTGGTATACTTGGACAGAGGGGTGACGGTGCATGTGGTATACTTGGACAGAGGGTAGGCGGTGGATGTGGTATATTTGGACAGAGGGGGGGCTGTGGACGTGGTATACTTGGACAGAGGGCTGGCTGTGGATGTGGTATACTTGAACAGAGGGATGGCTGTGGATGTGGCATACTTGAACAGAGGGGTGGCGGTGGATGTGGTATATTTGGACAGAGGGGGGGCTGTGGACGTGGTATACTTGGACAGAGTAGTGGTAAAGTCTACAGGCTTGGAGAAATCTGAATGTAAATGGATAGAAAACTGGCTAAAAGATCGTATTCAGAGAGTAGTGGTTCTAAAGCGAGCAAAATCCTCTCTTGTATTAGGAGAGGTATAGATACCAGAGAAAGAGACATCACCCCCCCTCCCCTCCCCCCCGGTGCAAATCATTAGTAAGACATCATCTGGAATATGCAGTTCAGTTTTGGGCTCCAATTCACTAAAAGAACATTGGGGAACTGGAGAAAGTACAGAGAAGGGCAACCAAACTGATAGGAGGCATGGAGGAGATCAGCTATGAGGAAAGATTAGAGGAACTGAATGTATTCTATACTGAGAAGAGGAGATTAAGGGGGGATATGATCTCCATGTATAATACATAAGGGGGATATGATCTCCGTGTATAATACATAAGGGGGGGGATATGATCTCCATGTATAATACATAAGGGGGGATATGATCACCATGTATAATACATAAGGGGGGGGATATGATCTCCATGTATAATACATAAGGGGGGATATGATCACCATGTATAATACATAAGGGGGGATATGATCTCCGTGTATAATACATAAGGGGGGGGATATGATCTCCATGTATAATACATAAGGGGGGATATGATCACCATGTATAATACATAAGGGGGGGGGATATGATCTCCATGTATAATACATAAGGGGGGGATATGATCTCCATGTATAATACATAAGGGGGGATATGATCTCCATGTATAATACATAAGGGGGGGATATGATCTCCATGTATAATACATAAGGGGGGATATGATCTCCATGTATAATACATAAGGGGGGATATGATCTCCATGTATAATACATAAGGGGGGATATGATCTCCATGTATAATACATAAGGGGGGATATGATCTCCATGTATAATACATAAGGGGATATGATCTCCATGTATAATACATAAGGGGGGGATATGATCTCCATGTATAATACATAAGGAGGGATATGATCTCCATGTATAATACATAAGGGGATATGATCTCCATGTATAATACATAAGGGGGGGATATGATCACCATGTATAATACATAAGGGGGGATATGATCTCCATGTATAATACATAAGGGGGGGATATGATCTCCATGTATAATACATAAGGGGGATATGATCTCCATGTATAATACATAAGGGGGGGATATGATCTCCATGTATAATACATAAGGGGGATATGATCTCCATGTATAATACATAAGGGGGATATGATCTCCATGTATAATACATAAGGGGGGATATGATCACCATGTATAATACATAAGGGGGGGATGATCTCCATGTATAATACATAAGGGGGGATATGATCTCCATGTATAATACATAAGGGGGGTATGATCACCATGTATAATACATAAGGGGGGATATGATCACCATGTATAATACATAAGGGGGGGATATGATCACCATGTATAATACATAAGGGGGGATATGATCACCATGTATAATACATAAGGGGGGTATGATCTCCATGTATAATACATAAGGGGGGATATGATCTCCATGTATAATACATAAGGGGGGATATGATCTCCATGTATAATACATAAGGGGGGATATGATCTCCATGTATAATACATAAGGGGGATATGATCTCCATGTATAATACATAAGGGGGGGATATGATCTCCATGTATAACACATAAGGGGGGATATGATCTCCATGTATAATACATAAGGGGGATATGATCTCCATGTATAATACATAAGGGGGGATATGATCTCCATGTATAATACATAAGGGGGGATATGATCTCCATGTATAATACATAAGGGGGGATATGATCTCCATGTATAATACATAAGGGGGGTATGATCACCATGTATAATACATAAGGGGGGATATGATCTCCATGTATAATACATAAGGGGGGGTATGATCTCCATGTATAATACATAAGGGGGGATATGATCTCCATGTATAATACATAAGGGGGGATATGATCTCCATGTATAATACATAAGGGGGGATATGATCACCATGTATAATACATAAGGGGGGTATGATCACCATGTATAATACATAAGGGGGGATATGATCTCCATGTATAATACATAAGGGGGGGTATGATCTCCATGTATAATACATAAGGGGGGATATGATCTCCATGTATAATACATAAGGGGGATATGATCTCCATGTATAATACATAAGGGGGATATGATCTCCATGTATAATACATAAGGGGGGATATGATCACCATGTATAATACATAAGGGGGATATGATCTCCATGTATAATACATAAGGGGGGATATGATCACCATGTATAATACATAAGGGGGATATGATCTCCATGTATAATACATAAGGGGGATATGATCTCCATGTATAACACATAAGGGGGGATATGATCTCCATGTATAACACATAAGGGGGGATATGATCTCCGTGTATAATACATAAGGGGGGATATGATCACCATGTATAATACATAAGGGGGGATATGATCTCCATGTATAATACATAAGGGAGGATATGATCTCCATGTATAATACATAAGGGGGGATATGATCACCATGTATAATACATAAGGGGGGTATGATCACCATGTATAATACATAAGGGGGGATATGATCTCCATGTATAATACATAAGGGGGATATGATCTCCATGTATAATACATAAGGGGGGATATGATCTCCATGTATAATACATAAGGGGGGATATGATCTCCATGTATAATACATAAGGGGGGATATGATCTTCATGTATAATACATAAGGGGGGATGTGATCTCCATGTATAATACATAAGGGGGGATATGATCTCCATGTATAATACATAAGGGGGGATATGATCTCCATGTATAATACATAAGGGGGGATATGATCTCCATGTATAATACATAAGGGGGGATATGATCTCCATGTATAATACATAAGGGGGGATATGATCTCCATGTATAATACATAAGGGGGGGTATGATCTCCATGTATAATACATAAGGGGGGATATGATCTCCATGTATAATACATAAGGGGGGCAATGATCTCCATGTATAATACATAAGGGGGGATATGATCTCCATGTATAATACATAAGGGGGGATATGATCTCCATGTATAATACATAAGGGGGATGTGATCTCCATGTATAATACATAAGGGGGGGATATGATCTCCATGTATAATACATAAGGGGGGGTATGATCTCCATGTATAATACATAAGGGGGGATATGATCTCCATGTATAATACATAAGGGGGATATGATCTCCATGTATAATACATAAGGGGGATATGATCTCCATGTATAATACATAAGGGGGATATGATCTCCATGTATAATACATAAGGGGGATATGATCTCCATGTATAATACATAAGGGGGGATATGATCTCCATGTATAATACATAAGGGGGATATGATCTCCATGTATAATACATAAGGGGGGATATGATCTCCATGTATAATACATAAGGGGGATATGATCTCCATGTATAATACATAAGGGGGATATGATCTCCATGTATAATACATAAGGGGGGATATGATCACCATGTATAATACATAAGGGGGGGATATGATCTCCATGTATAATACATAAGGGGGATATGTTCTCCATGTATAATACATAAGGGGGGATATGATCTCCATGTATAATACATAAGGGGGGATATGATCTCCATGTATAATACATAAGGGGGGGATATGATCTCCATGTATAATACATAAGGGGGGATATGATCTCCATGTATAATACATAAGGGGGGATATGATCTCCATGTATAATACATAAGGGGGGATATGATCTCCATGTATAATACATAAGGGGGGATATGATCTCCATGTATAATACATAAGGGGGGATATGATCTCCATGTATAATACATAAGGGGGGATATGATCTTCATGTATAATACATAAGGGGGGGATATGATCTCCATGTATAATACATAAGGGGGATATGATCTCCATGTATAATACATAAGGGGGGGATATTATCTCTATGTATAATACATAAGGGGGGATATGATCTCCATGTATAATACATAAGGGGGGATATGATCTCCATGTATAATACATAAGGGGGGGATATGATCTCCATGTATAATACATAAGGGGGGGATATGATCTCCATGTATAATACATAAGGGGGATATGATCTCCATGTATAATACATAAGGGGGGGATATTATCTCTATGTATAATACATAAGGGGGATATGATCTCCATGTATAATACATAAGGGGGGGATATGATCTCCATGTATAATACATAAGGGGGGATATGATCTCCATGTATAATACATAAGGGGGATATGATCTCCATGTATAATACATAAGGGGGGGATATGATCTCCATGTATAATACATAAGGGGGGGATATGATCTCCATGTATAATACATAAGGGGGGGATATGATCTCCATGTATAATACATAAGGGGGATATGATCTCCATGTATAATACATAAGGGGGGATATGATCTCCATGTATAATACATAAGGGGGGATATGATCTCCATGTATATATACATCAGTGGTTCATATAGTGAACTCGGTGTAGTTATTCCCCCTGAGGTCATCACAGAGGACAAGGGGGCGCTCTTTATGTCTGGAGGAAAAGAAATGTAATCTCCAAACACGGAAAGGTTTCTTCACAGTAAGAGCTGTGAGAATGTGGAATAGACTCCCTCCAGAGTTGGTTGTGGCCAGCTCAGGGATTGCTGGAGGAAAGTCCTGGATTCTTTCTTGGATACACAGAATATAACTGGATATAACATTTATAGGGAAAGGTGATCCAGGGAATATCCGATTGCCTCTCGGGGGATCAGGAAGGACGTGTTTTCCCAGCAAGAGCAAATTGGATCGTGCTTTGCTGGGTTTTTTGGCGTTCCTCTGGATTAACTGTGGGTGTAGGATTATAACTTTTTTTTTTTCCTATGGTTGAACTGGATGGACTTTTGTCTTTTTTCAGCCAGACTAACTATGTAACTATGAGGTGGTGGCACATTGCAACCAGTATTCCCAGCATGGGTCTCAAGGCACAGCAGCTCTCTATGTGGCTCAGTCTCTCTTTCTAGTCCTCGCGGGCTCTGTGCTCACAGTTGCCAGGCAGAGACCCCAGCACAGCTTTACATCTGTTCAGTCCCCATACTGGTCTACCTCAGCTCAGCTAATTCTGCCCAGAAAAATATTATATCTGTCCTCCTCTGTATGCAGGAAGTTGTATGCCTGTAGTTCTGCAGCCATTAGTCTGCATTCACTTGTATTGGGCAGTTTCCTTTTAAGGACTACATATCCAATGATCCATTGCTGCACAGCAAGTCCCTCTCTGATTCTGGCTGAAGCTTTCCAGCTCTTTGATTTGCTCATTTCACAGAGAACCTGCTCTGCTCACGCAGCAGGGAAGCTAAGGGTGAGAGGCAGCTGCTGTAGCACAATGACAATGGGGAGAGGAAAACAAAACTAGAGAGGCACATGCAGTCAGCAGCACAACCAGCTACAAGAGTTTGGGTCAGCCAAGGGTTCCAGTTTTTTTCAAAGCAGGCTGGATGTCCTGTATGATTGTAAATTAACTTTTTTAAGGGTATGGCATTATTTAGGAGCTTCACCCATTGGGCAGCCCAGGGATGGTTGGTAGACATCCATATTTCTGGCATGGATCAAGGTAAATGTGAGTGAAGCTGAGGGTAGTGTTAAGTCCCGGAGAATTCCCAGTATAGACTCCTATGGGGTGAGGGGGGACCATGGATAAATTTGACGATTTGGATCCCGAACACAATGGGACAGGTCCACCTCAAGGGTTCCAATTCATCTTTCAAATAGGGTTGGACATTCTCTAAGTGTAAATTACATTTTTGAAGGAAAAGGCATGGTTTAAGAGCATCAGGTGGGCCAAAAAGTTGGTTGGGGGACAGCCAATTAAGGACCACCACTTATCTGGACTGGAACAGAAATTCATGCAGTGACATGGGTGAAGCTGAAGATAGTGTCAATTCCCAATACGTAAATATGAGGGATAAGGGGGGCTGGGAACCTCATCAAGTTATAGATAATTTGAGGATTTTGACAGAGAAAGTGTTCACAATGGACAAAGTCCACATCAAGGGTTCCAATTTTTTCAGATCAAATGCCTTCCATGGGTGCAAACTAGCTTTTTGAAGGGTAAGGCATTATTTAGAAGCTTCGCTCAATGGGCTATCCAGGATGAGGGGACATCACTTTTTTTGCTTGTAACAGAAGTTCCTACAGGATTATGAGTGAGGTTTAGGCCAGCGTTAAGTTCTAGAGAATTCCTCCTACACGAACCTGAGGGTTGAGGAGGACTGGGCATCCCATCAAGTTGATAAGTTTGAGGATTTGGACATAAAACGTGTTTACAATGGTGCAAATCCATATCAAGGATTCCCTTTTTTTTTTTTTTCAAATTAGTTAGGACATCCACTAGGAGTGTAACTGATCTATTCTTAAGGGTATGACATTGTTTGAGAGCTTCACAACTTGGGCTGCCCAGGGGTTGTTGGAGCACCACTTTTCTTGCCAGGAAAAGAATTTCATACAGTAATATGAGTGAAGTTCAGGTCAGCGTTAAGTTCTAGAGAATTCCTAGTACACTGTACCTGAGGGCTGAGGTGGAGCAGGCACTGTATCAAGTCGTTGATAAATTTGAGGATTTGTACCCAGAATGTGTTTACAATGGGGAACATCCATATCAAGGGTTCCATTTTAATTTTTAAATCACGTTGGACACCCACTATTAGTATAGGTAAGCTTTTTGAAGGATGAGGCATGGTTGAAGAGTATCACCTATTGGGCTTCCCGAGGGTGGTTAGAGGACATCTTATTTGGCTTGGAACAGAAGTTCATACACAAATGTGAGTGAAGCTGAGGGTAGCGTTCAATCCTGGAGACTTGATAGTAAAGAAACCTGAAGAGGGAGGGGGAGACCAGGTACCCCATCAAGGCATGGATGGATACATTTGAGGATTTGGATTCAGAACACAGTAGGACAAGTCAAAAAAAGGGTTCTATTTTTTCAGATTAGGTTGGAAATTCTCTATGAGTGTGACATAGTTTTGAAGGGTAGGACATTGTTTAAAAATACCAATTCAGACCCCCTTTCTTCTTCTTCCCATCTCAAGACATGTGACATATCACATGACAAGGGGAAAAGTAAGAAAGGCAATTGGCCCTTACACCCCAACAGAGGCCAATACTGGGAAGGAGGTCACTCCTACAAGTCAGCAGGCAGCAGGAGAATGGACCCTGGTGGCCAGAGAGCCAATAATGTAGGTGTAGCTTCTCTGGATGAAATCCAGCAAGTTCCCAGATATGCTAGTGGGCTGATGGACATAAATAAGTATTTTTTAGAAATTGTAATGGTTCCCAATTCTATCTTTGTCTGGTGTTTGGTCTGAAACCGCAATCCTTCACCAACATTGATGGCTGTTTTTGGTTTGTCCCAAAGATGAACAGTTTCTGCAGGTGCAGTGCACATCAGCTCAGTAGATATTTTTCTTTGAAATCATTCATTATGTCTTTTATTTGAGATTTGTCAGACCTCATTGTTGGGAGTTTGGGATGGACAAGATGCTGAGGAGTAGCTACAGGCCCCATGGTTTGGACTGGTTCTTGTTGGTCTTTGTTGGCTTTATGGTGGTATGGGTTGGGACTTCTGTTTTGTAGGTGGTCCAGGTATGATAGCACCCTGTACTGTACTGCAAGCAGTAAGGGAAATCTGCCCAGCTCAGACCGACGAGTACTGTTGGAGATGCACCAATAGACTTGGAGGAGATGCTTGCAAAATTCCAGATGGAATATTTATGTTGGGTTGAAGTCCGATTTTGTTTGGCCTGAGTGGTTCCCTCTCTCTTTCTCTTTTTCTCTATCTCCCTCTTCTCTTCTCTTTTCTTCTCTTCTCTATATTTCTATTGTGTTCAAGTCCGATTGTGTTTGGCCTGGCTGGTTCCCTCTTTCTTTTTCTTTTTCTCTATCTCCCTGTTCTCTCTTTCCAAGGTAGGGTGGCTAAAGGGCTCTTGAGCCTTGATGGGTGAGCTCTAGTTGTTCCCCCCACCTTCCATGTACTCACAATTCAGACCCCCCTCTTCTTCTTCTCCTTTTTCCCATCTCAAGACATGGGACATGTCACAAGACAAGAGCAAAAGTAAGAAGGGAAATTGGCCCGTCAGAGGCCAATAATTGGAAGGATGTCATTCCTATAAGTCCGCAGGAGAATGGTGGCCAGAGAGCCAAAAATGTAGGTGAAAATCCAGTTTCTCAGGATGGGACATGTCACATGACAAGAGCAAAAGTAAGATGGGAAATTGGCCCTTACACCCCGTCAGAAGCCAATAATTGGAAGGATGTCATTCCTATAAGTCCTCAGGAGAACAGACCTTGGTGGCCAAAGAGCCAAAAATGTAGGTGAAAATCCAGTTTCTCAGGATGAAATCCAGCAAGTTCCCAGATATGCTAGTGGTCTGATGGACAGAAATAAATACCTTGCAGAAATTGTAACTGTCCTCAATTCTATCTTTGTCTGGTGTTTGGCCTGAATCCGCACTCCTTGGCCAACATCGACGGTTGTTGGTAGCGTGTCCCAAAGATGAATGGTTTCCAGTTTGATGAATCAGCACCACTGTATGTATTCGTAGAGCACCGATGTGCTGAGCCGTGCTTTCCTCCGCCATGTAGGAACCTCATCTCATCACATAGATGGAGATCAGCTGGCAACTGGCAGAGAGCCTTCCAGAAACTTCTAGCGGGTAGGAACGCTCCCTCCACCAAGAGTTTTTCTGTTGGACCGGATTTTTTTCCCTTAATTAATCTCTCTGCGCTTCCATTTATAAATTGCGTCACTTTTCTGTCCGATTACCGGGAACGTCTTATTCTGACCATCACGAGTCATTTCTAAGATAAATTCTCAATTACAGCCCAACGTGGCGCGGAATGTGGCGTGGCAGAACAGCGCGGTCCGCCGTTAATCTCTGTCCGGAGGAAAGTTGAGATTAATCAAAATGAGTCTTTTTTTCCCGCGGATCGCAAAGCTGGGCTGGCAATGACAAATGGCGCTATTTATTTGTTTGAAATGCTCGACGCAGTCGAGGGGTAGATCGCCAATCTGCATACGCCGAACGGCTGACCCGGAGAGCTAATGCAAATAAATGATGTGTTTTGGGACTCAGACAATTGTTTAATGCTGCAATTTATCATTATTTCATGTATTACTTATCTCAGCGCAGAGTTTTCCCTTCTTGTAGCAAATGAGGTAATAGACGAATGAAATCACGTTTTATGGACTCCAGTGCGGCTGACGTGGAAATCTATATATACCTCCGATCAGGGGCGGACTGATCATTTGGAAACTCGGGCACTGTCCGAGGGCCCGGGAGCAGTAGGGGGCCCCATGAGATGCGCCTGGTACCTTTTTCATAGTTTGGGCAAGGACACAGGGGCCCCATGATCCCCTATTGCCCGGGGGCCCCATGAGTTGTCAGTCCGTCCCTGCCTCCGATCATGGGTACACCGACGTCTCCGTGCCGCCTGCCCCCCGACGCCATCCGGAGGGATCTTGTTTTATTGATCTGATTTGGCAATCCATTACCTATTCTAATATCTCTTCTCTCCTCTCCTCTCCCTCTCAACTCTCCCCTCTTTAATTCTCTCCCTTTTCCTCTCCTCTCCTCTTCCTCTTCTCTCCTCTTTTCTCCTCTCCTCTCCCTCTTCTCTCCTCTCCTCTCCCTCTCCCTCCCCCTCCTCCTCTTCCTCTTCTCTTCCTCTTCCTCTCCTCTCTCTCCTCTCCCCTCCTCTCCTCTTCTCTTCCTCTCCCTCTCCTCTTCCTCTCTTCTCTTCTCTCCCTCTCCCTCTCCCTCACCCTCTCCCTCTCCCTCCCCCTCCCCCCTTCCTCTCCTCTCCCTCTCCTCTTCCTCTCCTCTTCCTCTCGCTCTCCCTCCCCCCCCCCCTTCCTCTCCTCTTCCTCTTCCTCTCCTCTCCTCTCCCTCTCCTCTTCTTCTCCTCTTCCTCTCCTCTCCCTCTCCTCTTCCTCTCCCTCTCCTCTTCTTCTCCTCTTCCTCTCCTCTCCCTCTCCTCTTCCTCTCCTCTCCCTCTCCTCTTCCTCTCCTCTTCCTCTTCTCTTCTCTTCTCTCCCTCTCCTCTTCCTCTTCTCTTCTCTTCTCTCCCTCTCCCTTACCCTCACCCCCCCCCTTCCTCTCCTCTTCCTCTCCCCTCCCTCTGCTCTTCCTCTCTTCTTCTCTTCTCTTCTCTTCTCTTCCTCTCCCTCTCCCTCTCCCTCTCCCTCACCCTCTCCCTCCCCCCCTTCCTCTCCTCTTCCTCTTCCTCTCCCTCTTCTCTTCCTCTCCCTCTCCCTCCCCCCCCTTCCTCTCCTCTTCCTCTTCCTCTCCTCTCCTCTCCCCCTCACCCTCTCTCTCTCCCTCCCCCTCTCCTCTCCCTCTCCTCTCCTCTTCTTCACCTATTCCTCTGCTCTTCCTCTCCTCTTCCTCTCCTCTCCTCTTCCTCTTCCTCTTCCTCTTCCTCTCCTCTTCCTCTTCCTCTCCTCTTCCTCTCCTCTCCTCTTCCTCTGCTCTCTGTGACGCCTGCCACCGCCATCCAGAGGGATCTTGTGTTATGTGTCATAGATGCATGTGAATCTGGTCAGTTCGGTATACATAATGAGGGTTCAATGATTCGGCAAATCATGAATCATTTTTTTCTATCGATCTGATTTGGCAATCCATTACCTATTCTAACATTTGATCAATCACCTGAACCTCTAGACGTGGGGTGACAACCGCAGCACTCTTACTGTGTTGAAACTACAAATCCCATCACTCCTCTGCCTCTGGATGTCATGCTTGTGGTTGTCAGGGTCTTGCAATGCCTTATGGGACTTTCACAACAGCTGGAGTGTTGAAGGGGAGAGCACATAGCGCCCTCCATGCTGTCCTCTCCTCAGTGGTGCTAGGCAGGCTTTCTTAGTCTGAGACTCCTCCCACCCTTTAAAGGGGCACTCCACGTCAGCACACTAGCAGAAGCAACACTTAAAGGGGAATGCTACTTGACTACACTCAGGGTCTGTCTATCTTTGGGGTCTTGTAGCACCTCCAGGTCTGGGGCCAGTTTGTAGTCTTTCTGTAAGGACTGGCAAGCAGTTAGTTTCTTGGAGATTGTTATTTCATTTCTCCATTCTCCGGCTTATTGTTCATTCATTGGAATCATTCATTATGTCTTTTATTTCAGATTTTGTCAGGTTGCATTGTTGGCAGTTTGGGATGGACAAGGTGCTGATGATAGGGTGGTCACCTCATCCCTTTGAAACCGAACACATATGAATCCTACGGGTTCTGTGGCTGATTAAGGTGGTCATTAAACTCACTTAGTGTCTAATCCGCATTAAACTTGCCTCAGAACCCGAGTCATTCGTATGTGTTCGGTTGTAAGGGAATGAGGTGGCAACCCTAGCTGATGAGTTCCATGGTTTGGACTGGTCCTTGGTGGTCAGTAAGGCTCTATGGTGGTCTGAGTTTGGACTCCTGTTTTGTAGGTGGTCCCAGTATGGTAGTGCCCTCTTCTGTACTGCAAGCTGTAAGGGAAATCTGCCCTGCTCATACCGGCAAGCACTGTTGGGGGTGTTCCCATGGACTTCCAGATGAAAGATTTCTGTTGGCCTGAAATCTCATTTGGGTTGGTCTGGATGGGTCTCTCACTCTTCTCTTTCTCAGTCTTTTTATCTCTCCTTTCTTTCTTCTAGCTCTCTCTATTCCCTGCCTACCTCTTGCTCTTCTCTCCATCTCTGTTCCTGATTTTATCAACTCTCCTTCTCTCCTCTCCTCTCCTCTCCTTCTCCTCTTCCCTTCCTTCCCTCTCTCCTCCCCATGTCTTTCCTCCCCTCTCCTCTCCTGCTCTCTCCACCCCTCCCCCTCATCTCTCCTCTCCTGACCATTGTTTACCCTCTCATCTCTCTCTTTTTCACCACTTCTCTCCTCTCTTCCCTTCTCCTCTTCTCTCCCTTCATCTCTATTCTGCTATGTTTTTCTCCTCTCTTCTATCCTTCATCTCTCCTCTCCTGCCCCTTGTTTTTCCTCACATCTCTCTCTCTTCTCTTCCCCTCATCCTCTCCTCTCTCTCTCCTCTTCCACTGTCCACTCTTCTTTTCTCCTCTCTTCTTCCCCTCTCCTCTCTCTCTCTCTTCTTCCCCTGTTCACTCCTTTCTGCTCCTGCTTCTATCAACTCTCCTATCCTTTTTCTTCTCTTCTTTTCCTCTCCTCTTCCTTTCCTCCCCCTCTCCTCTCCCTCTCCCCCTCTCCTGTCTTCTCCTCTCCTCTCTTTCATTCTCTCCCTCTTCCTCTCCTTTACTCTCCTCTCCTCTCCCTCTCCCCTCCCTCTCCTCACCTCTCCTTTCCTCTCCTCTCTTTCATTCTCTCCCTTTCCTCTCATCTTCTCTCCTCTTTCCTCTTCCTCTCCTCTTCCTCTTCCTCTCCTCTCCTCTCCTCCTCCTCTCCTCCTCTCCTCCCCTCTCCTCTTCCTCTCCTCCCCTCTCCTTTCCTCTCCTCTTCTCCTCTCCTCTCCTCTCTTTCATTCTCTCCCCTCCTCTTTCCTCTTCCTCTCCTCTCCTCTTCCTCTCCTCTTCCTCTCCTCTTCCTCTCCTCTTCCTCTCCTCTTCCTCTCCTCTTCCTCTTTCTCCCCTCTCCTCTTCCTCCCCTCTCCTCTTCCTCTCCTGTCCTCTCCTCTTCCTCCCCTCTCCTCTTCCTCTCCTGTCCTCTCCTCTTCCTCCCCTCTCCTCTTCCTCTCCTGTCCTCTCCTCTTCCTCCCCTCTCCTCTCCTGCCCTCTCCTCTTCCTCTCCTCTTCCTCTCCTCTTCCTCTTCCTCCCCTCTCCTCTCCTCCTCTTCTCCTCTCCTCTATCATTCTCTCCCTCTCCCTTCCTTTCCATCAGCGATGGTCACCATACAGTAAATAAAGTCTCATCTCCTGCAGAGCGCAATCATGGGAAATTATTGCAACTTGCTCATTTTTTTAATCAACAATCAAGTTGTGTAGCGCCATCCCCGGAGTCACAGCATTGCGCCGTATCTCGATGGGAGTCTTATTAATGTCTAAAGGTTAATTTAATCAGACACTATCAGTTTTATATTTAAAGGAAAATAATGAGATTGACATCTGGAGGGATAGATGAGCGCAGAGGATCCTCGGGAAACATTGAATCTCTTTATTAATCAACATCACAATACAATCTCCTTTATTTATAGAGTGATGCGGCGCGGCTCCGGGTGTGACGAGCCAATTAGCTCCTGGAACCAAATACTTGTTGAGGATGAAATATCTTCAAATTGCGAACAATTCAGATTGATGTTTAAATGGGACTTTTTCTGAGCTGGAAAACACAATTGTATTCTGGATTCTGATGTGATTCCTGGGCGGTCTATAGAGAACGGCGCCAACGATGAAATATACCGGAGATCATCGCTACATGGAACCTACTGCAGCCAAGAAACGTCAGCGCAACCAGAACGACGCAATGTGACCTGTGCGAGAAAAGTTGTTTGGTTTTTTTATTTTTTTGCTTTTTGTTTTATTCTGTAAATATCTTAGATACATATATTGTATGTCTGCCAGTCACATCAGTCTCTGCACCAGAGGAGCTTGCACTCTAATGTCCCCTCCCCCACAGTCACATCAGTCTCTGTACCAGAGGAGCTTGCACTCTAATGTCCCCTCCCCCACAGTCCCATCAGTCTCTGTACCAGAGGAGCTTACACTCTAATGTCCCCTCCCCCACAGTCCCATCAGTCTCTGTACCAAAGGAGCTTACACTCTGATGTCCCCTCCCCCCACAGTCACATCAGTCTCTGTACCAGAGGAGCTTACACTCTAATGTTCCCTCCCCCACAGTCCCATCAGTCTCTGTACCAGAGGAGCTTACACTCTAATGTCCCCTCCCCCACAGTCCCATCAGTCTCTGTACCAAAGGAGCTTACACTCTGATGTCCCCTCCCCCCACAGTCACATCAGTCTCTGTACCAGAGGAGCTTGCACTCTAATGTCCCCTCCCCCACCGTCACATCAGTCTCTGTACCAGAGGAGCTTACACTCTAATGTCCCCTCCCCCCACAGTCACATCAGTCTCTGTACCAAAGGAGCTTACAGTCTAATATCCCCTCCCCCACAGTCACATCGGTGTCTGTACCAGAGGAGCTTACACTCTGATGTCCCCTCCCCCCACAGTCACATCAGTCTCTGTACCAGAGGAGCTTACACTCTAATGTCCCCTCCCCCACAGTCACATCAGTCTCTGTACCAGAGGAGCTTGCACTCTAATGTCCCCTCCCCCACAGTCCCATCAGTCTCTGTACCAGAGGAGCTTACACTCTAATGTCCCCTCCCCCACAGTCTCACACTATTAATATTATACATTTATATAGCTCAGACATATATCGCAGCGCTGTACAGAGATCACTGAGCCAGTTACATCAGTCTCTGTACCAGAGGAGCTTACACTCTAATTTCCCCTCCCCCACAGTCCCATCAGTCTCTGTACCAGTGGAGCTTACACTCTAATGTCCCCTCCCCCACAGTCACATCAATCCCTGTACCAGAGGAGCTTACACTTTAATGTCCCCTCCCCCACAGTCCCATCAGTCTCTGTACCAGAGGAGCTTACACTCTAATGTCCCCTCCCCCACATTCCCATCGGTCTCAGTACCAGCGGCGCTTACGCTCTAATGCCCCCTCCCCCACAATCACATCAGTCTCTGTACCAGAGGAGCTTACGCTCTAATGCCCCCTCCCCCACAGTCACATCAGTCTCTGTACCAGTGGAGCTTACACTCTAATGTCCCCTCCCCCACAGTAGATTGTGCTTATGTGGGTACATTGTAGAAGTGTGAATTGGTAGATTGATGTATTAATGATTAGAGATGAGCGAAGAAATGAAAAATTCGATTCGGCTGATTCGGCGAATTCCAGTGTGAAATTCGATTCGATGCGAATTTCTCCGCTACGAAGATGACTTATTTAAAGGGTTTCTAGGCTTCAGAGAGCCTTTAAATTAGTGCAGAACACTGTACCTTTAATTTAAATGCCCTTGGAGATGAGGAAGGAGAAGGAGAAGGAGAAGGATGAGAAGAAGGAGAAGGAGAAGGATGAGAAGAAGGAGAAGGATGAGAAGAAGGAGAAGGATGAGAAGAAGGAGAAGGAGAAGGAGAAGGATGAGAAGAAGGAGAAGGAGAAGGATGAGAAGAAGGAGAAGGAGAAGGATGAGAAGAAGGAGAAGGATGAGAAGGAGAAGGATGAGAAGAAGAAGGATGAGAAGAAGGAGAAGGATGAGAAGAAGGAGAAGGAGAAGGATGAGAAGAAGGAGAAGGAGAAGGATGAGAAGAAAGAGAAGGATGAGAAGAAGAAGGATGAGAAGAAGGAGAAGGATGAGAAGAAGAAGGATGAGAAGAAGGAAAAGGATGAGAAGAAGGAGAAGGATGAGAAGAAGGAGAATGATGAGAAGAAGGAGAAGGATGATAAGAAGGAGAAGGAAGAGAAGAAGGAGAAGGAGAAGGATGAGAAGAAGGAGAAGGATGAGAAGAAGGAGAAGGATGAGAAGAAGGAGAAGGAGAAGGATGAGAAGAAGGAGAAGGATGAGAAGAAGAAGGATGAGAAGAAGGATGAGAAGAAGGAGGAGAAGGATGAGAAGAAGAAGGATGAGAAGAAGAAGAAGGATGAGAAGAAGGAGAAGGATGAGAAGAAGGAGAATGATGAGAAGAAGGAGAAGGATGATAAGAAGGAGAAGGAAGAGAAGAAGGAGAAGGAGAAGGATGAGAAGAAGGAGAAGGATGAGAAGAAGGAGAAGGATGAGAAGAAGGAGAAGGAGAAGGATGAGAAGAAGGAGAAGGATGAGAAGAAGAAGGATGAGAAGAAGGATGAGAAGAAGGAGGAGAAGGATGAGAAGAAGAAGGATGAGAAGAAGGAGAAGGATGAGAAGAAGGAGAATGATGAGAAGAAGGAGAAGGATGAGAAGAAGGAGAAGGATGAGAAGAAGGAGAAGGATGAGAAGAAGGAGAAGGAGAAGGATGAGAAGAAAAAGGATGAGAAGAAGGAGAAGGAGAAGGATGAGAAGAAGGAGAAGGATGAGAAGGAGAAGGAGAAGGATGAGAAGAAGGAGAAGGAGAAGGATGAGAAGAAGGAGAAGGATGAGAAGAAGGAGAAGCAGAAGAAGAAGGATGAGAAGAAGGAGAAGGAGAAGGATGAGAAGAAGGAGAAGGAGAAGGATGAGAAGAAGGAGAAGGATGAGAAGAAGGATGAGCAGAAGGAGAAGGATGAGAAGAAGGAGAAGGATGAGAAGAAGGAGAAGGATGAGAAGAAGGATGAGAAGAAGGATGAGAAGAAGGAGAAGGATGAGAAGAAGGACAGTTCTGTGACAGTTTCTGTCTATTTCTGACAGTTCTGGGACATTCACTCCATACAGCGGTTTCAACCGCTGTATGGAGGGAATGTCATAGAACTGTCAGAAATAGACTATTAATGACAGTTCTGGGACTGTCCTTCCATGCAGCGGTTGAAACATTGTATGTATTTGTTTCCATTAATGACAGTTCTGGGACTGTCCTTCCATGCAGCGGTTGAAACATTGTATGTATTTGTTTCCATAAATGGATCCATTTATGGAAACAAATACATACAATGTTTCAACCGCTGCATGGAAGGACAGTCCCAGAACTGTCATTAATAGTCTATTTCTGACAGTTCCATGACATTCCCTCCATACAGCGGTTAAAACAGCTGTATGGAGTGAATGTCCCAGAACTGTCATAAATAGTCTATTTCTGACAGATCTGGGACATTCACTCCATACAGCTGTTTTAACCGCTGTATGGAGGGAATGTCATGGAACTGTCAGAAATAGACTATTAATGACAGTTCTGGGACTGTCCTTCCATACAGCGGTTGAAACATTGTATGTATTTGTTTCCATAAATGGATCCATTTATGGAAACATTTACATACAATGTTTCAACCGCTGCATTGAAGGACAGTCCCAGAACTGTCATTAATAGTCTATTTCTGACAGTTCCATGACATTCCCTCCATACAGCGGTTAAAACAGCTGTATGCAGTGAATGTCCCAGAACTGTCATAAATAGTCTATTTCTGACAGTTCTGGGACATTCACTCCATACAGCGGTTTCCGGCAAAAAGTGTATGTGCAGAGTTCCTCTATTCTGCAGATACACTTAGAGGAGCTCTGCAGATACACTTAGAGGAGCTCTGCACATACACTTTTTTCCGTTTTGGAATTATTCTTATTTTCATCCTACTTCTTCTTCTTCTTCTTCATCCTCATCCTCATCCTCTTCTTCTTCTGAGGATGAGGATGAGGATGAAGAAGAAGAAGAAGAAGAAGAAGTAGGATGAAAATAAGATTAATTCCAAGCCGGCAAAAAGTGTATGTGCAGAGCTCCTCTAAGTGTATCTGCAGAATAGAGGAACTCTGCACATACACTTTTTGCCGGCTTGGAATTATTCTTCTTTTCATCCTACTTCTTCTTCTTCTTCTTCTTCATCCTCATCCTCAGAAGATGAGGATGAGGAAGAAGAAGAAGAAGAAGAAGAAGAAGAAGAAGAAGAAGTATAATGAAAAGAAGAATAATTCCATGCCGGCAAAAAGTGTATGTGCAGAGTTCCTCTATTTCTGACAGTTCTCTCACAGCTTCTTCACATGTACAGCGGTTGAAACATCTGTATCCTAAATGGAAACTAATAGATACAATGTTTCAACCGCTAAACATGTGTTCCTTCTGTCAGAGAACTGTCAGAAATAGCGGAGCTCACTGCAGGGACACTTTTGCCGGCTGATCGGGAAATGTTCGATTCGCGCACCCGAAGTAGGCAAAATTTCGGTTTCGACACGAATCGAATATTTCCTGAAATTCGACTCGAATTCCGGTTCGCCTAGTTCGATTCGCTCATCTCTATTAATGATAACAGATCGACATAGAAACAAAAAAATTACAAATCAGAAATCATGTGGGCGTGTCCTGTGTGTATTGTATTTGTGTCATTTGGTGGCCGTGGCTTTGAGTCAGACATAAAAGATGTATGCTGTAGACAGGGGCAGCACAGCGGCTGAGTGGTTAGCACTTCCACCTGGCAGTACTCGGGTCGTTGGCTTGGATCCCAATCATGGCACCACCTGCCTGGAGTTTGCATGTTCTCCCTGTGCCTGTGTGGGTTTCCTCCAGATCTCCGGTTTCCTCCCACACTCCAAAGACATGCTAGTAGGTGAATTGGCTCCTGTCTAAATTGTCCCCAGTATGTGTATATATGAATGTGAGTTAGGGACCTTCGATTGTACGCTCCTCGGGGGCGGGGACTGATGTGAATGTACAATATATATGTAAAGTGCTGTGTAAATTGACGGCGCTATATAAGTACCTGAAATAAATAAATATAAAATCTAGAATAGCTAAAATATAACACATATAAAATATAATATATCTACTACTGGAGAGTACGGCAATCACAACAGTCCATACATCTACAACCGGGGGGGCCATGCCACCTTAGGGTGCCTTCTGGGTAGAGATTTCCTTGATGTTCGACTCGAAACATCGGGTGTTCGTGTGTTCGCCATTTAGGACGTTACCAGCATTCTATAAGTACCGAAAATAAATGTAACATTCTCTACTTTATCTCCTCCTTTTCATTCCTGCGCAGGATTTAGAAGTATCCAACATGGAAGAAAAACATATTTCAAAAATATTCTTCCCAAATATATTGACGTATCTTTGAAATATTACAATGTTGGCCGCATTCAATATATTAAAAAACTAAATAAATTAATTATAAAAAAAAATATATATGTTGACATGCATTTTTTTATAAATTACAAAATATATTAAAAATATTTTAAAAAATATATAGTTTTTTAAATATATTCTTCAGATTTTTTTTAACATGTAAAAAAAGTCATTTTAACATCTTTTTACATATATTTGTGACTGCATTCCAAAAATGTAGATTAAATGTATTTTTAAAGACATGCGGTATATGTACGGTTATAGATATATATATATTGAAGCAGCCAAAGTTGTAGCATTTCAAATATATGTCGATGTATTTGGGAAGAATAATTAAAAAATATATTTAAAATCAGTTTTTCTTCCATGTGGGATCCTTGGCAACGCTTCCATGCTGCGTGGAAGTTGGTTGTCGGAGTTGTGGATGAAACGTTCGGTTTACATATTTTAATTCCTGTGTGTGGTCACTCCTCGCCCTATTCAACAAATCACATCTGAGCTGGACAAAATCTCCCATGATGCAATGGGCCGTGTCCCTTCTCTTCTCCTGTATGAGCTGTAATGTCAGTCGGTATGATGTATGTGGGGGGGCTGTGATGATTGGGGGGGGCTGTGATCATTGGAGGGGGGGCTGTGATCATTGGGGGGAGACTGTGATCATTGGGGGAGAGGCTGTGATCATCAGGGGGCTGTGATCATCAGGGGGCTGTGATCATTGTGGGGGCTGTGATCATTGGGGGGGCAGTGATCATTGGGGGGAGGCTGTGATCATTGGGGGGGCTGTGATCATTGGGGAGCTGTGATCATGGGGGGCTGTGATCATTGTGGGGGCTGTGATCATTGTGGGGGCTTTGATTATTGGGGGGAGGCTGTGATCATTGGGGGGCTGTGATCATTGGGGGGCTGTGATCATGGGGGCCTGTGATCATTGTGGGGGCTGTGATCATTGGGGGGAGGCTGTGATAATTAAGGGGCTGTAATCATTGGGGGGCTGTGATCATCGGAGGGGCTGTGATCATGGGGGGGCTGTGATCATTGAGGGGGAAGCTGTGATCATTGGGGGGCTGTGAACATTAGGGGGCTATGATCATTGGTGGGCTGTGATAATTGGGGGGGCTGTGAACATTAGGGGGCTGTGATAATTGGGGGGCTGTGATAATTGGGGGGCTGTGATCATTGTGGGGGAGGCTGTGATCATTGGGGGGGCTGTGATCATTGGGGGGCTGTGATCATTGGGGGGCTGTGATCATCGGGGGGGCTGTGATCATCGGGGGGGCTGTGATCATCGGAGGGGGGTATTGGTGTGTTTGCAGTTAATATTCAGCCATCTCAGCTAATTTTTGTTCATCGGCCGTCTCCCTTTTTCCTCTGGTGGGTCAGGTCTGGTGGTCCCGTCACAGTCCAGGAGGGGGGGGGGCGACACCCAGGGCTGTCATTTCCACATCCATTTCATTGGCACAGGTGAGACTTATCAGACAAAGCCGTAATTATCCCGTTAGCTGGGCACTAATTTCCTCTGTTCTGGAGACGGCAGGTCCATTGAGTCAATAAGGAGCTCAGGCCTGGGGGGGGGGACGCGCTGCCACCTTCTGCGTGTTGTAAGAAGCTTTCTGTATTTGGGGGTCTTAAAGGCTCCTGGTCTGCACAGGGGGGAGGATGGAGCAGGATATCGGGGGTGGGGGGGACAGCTGAGAACATGTTACATAGTTAGTCTGGCTGAAAAAATACAAAAGTCCATCCAGTTCCATAGAAAAGTTATAATCCTCCACCCACAGATGATCCAGAGGAAGGCCAAAAAACCCAGCAAAGCACGATCCAGATTCCCTCCTGATCCCCCGAGAGGCAATCGGATATTCCCTGGATCACCTTCCCCTATAAATGTTCTATCCAGTTATATTCTGTGTATCCAAGAAAGAATCCAGGACTTTCCTACAGCAATCCACTGAGCTGGCCACACCCAACTCTGGAGGGAGTCTATTCCACATTCTCACAGCTCTTACTGTGAAGAAACCTTTCCGTGTTTGGAGATTACATTTATTTTCCTCCAGATGTAAAGAGCGCCCCCTTGTCCTCTGTAATGACCTCAGGGGGAATAACTACACCGAGTTCACTATATTTTTGTTTAGTATTTAGCTGATGAGGCTGCACTGATGGGCACTGATAGGCTGCACCTATGGATACTGACGAGGCTGCACTGATAGGCTGCAATGATGGGTACCAATAGGTGGCACTAATGGACACTGACTGGCAACACTGATGAACACTGTTGGGACTGCACTGATGGACACTGTTGGGGCTGCAATGGACTGCCTCTGATTTTTTAAAATTTGGAGAGGGGTCAACAGTAACAAAAATACCATCCCCACTGTGAAGCATGGTGGGGGCTCACATGTTTTTTGGGGGGTGTGAGCTCTAAGGGCACGGGGAATCTCATGAAAATTGATAGCAAGATGAATGCAACATGGTATCAGAAAATACTGGCAAACGATTTGCATTCTTCTGCAGGAAAGCTGCGCATGGGACGGTCTTGGACTTTCCAGCACGACAATGACCCTCAACACAAGGCCAAGCTGGCCCTCCAGTGGTTGCAGCAGAAACAGGTGATGGTTCTGAAGTGGCCATCACAGCACAAGGCCAAGCTGGCCCTCCAGTGGTTGCAGCAGAAACAGGTGATGGTTCTGGAGTGGCCATCACAGCACAAGGCCAAGCTGACCCGCCAGTGGTTGCACCAGAAACAGGTGAAGGTTCTGGAGTGGCCATCAGTTTCCTGACCTTCATATCATTGAGCCGCTCTGAGATCCCAAATGTACAAGACGACCAAAGACTTTGCTTGACCTGAAAGCATTTTGCCGAGACGGATGGGCAGCTCTACCACCATCAAGAATTTGGGGGCTTCATAGACAACTATTACAGAAGACGGTGCGCTGTCATTGATGCTAAAGGGGGCGATACGCAAGATTAAGGACTAAGGGGGTGAAGACTTTTGAACAGGTCCATCTCAGCAAAATGCTTCCAGGTCATTCAAAGCCTTTGGTCGTCTTGTATGAACCGCACATTTGAGATCTCAGAGTGGCTCGATGGTATGAAGGTCAGGAGACTGTGATGGCCACTCCAGAACGTTCACCTGTTTCTGCTGCAACCACTGGAGGGTCAGCTTGGCCTCGTGCTGTGATGGCCACTCCAGAACCATCACCTGTTTCTGCTGCAACCACTGGAGGGACAGCTTGGCCTTGTGCTGTGATGGCCACTCCAGAACCTTCACCTGTTTCTGCTGCAACCACTGGAGGGCCAGCTTGGCCTTGTGCTGTGATGGCCACTCCAGAACCTTCACCTGTTTCTGCTGCATCCACTGGAGGGTCAGCTTGGCTTTGTGCTGTGATGGCCACTCCAGAACCATCACCTGTTTCTGCTGCAACCACTGAAAGGTCAGCTTGGCCTTGTGCTGAGGGTCATTGTTGTGCTGGAAAGTCCAAGAGCGTCCCACGCGCAGCTTTCCTGCAGAAGAATGCAAATTGTCTGCCAGTATTTTCTGACACCATGTTGCATTCATCTTGCCATCAATTTTCACAAGATTTCCAGTGCCTTTAGAGCACACAGCCCAAAACATCAGTGAGCCACCACCATGCTTCACAGTGGGGATGGTATTTTTGTCACTGTTGACCCCTCTCCAAACATAGCACTTATGGTTGTGACCTCAAAGCTCTATTTTGGTCTCCTCATTTCATTGGTTTACTTGTTGCCATGTTCTGTTTTATGATTGGGCCCTTCTGGTATCACCTCCAGTTACAGAATAGGAATCCCATAAGAAACACAAGAAATGGGTTTTGCCGGCTCACTGGTGCTTTATGTAAAAATGGTCCATCCTGTCTATGACCGATTCTCCGAGGGGAGGACGACTTTTCAGCACAACTGTATATTCCTCTACTTTCAGGCCTTGAAGAGCACGTGACCTCCTCTGAGGATGCCGAGCTCTGACCAAACATTGTCACTTGACAAAGGAGGTCAACATCATAAGTCCTGTTCTTCTGAGTTTGCAACAATCATGAGTAGTCAGGTCCAGGCCGGAGTCAAGGCAGGCAGCAATCATGAGTAGTCAGGTCCAGGCAGGAGTCAGGGCAGGCAGCAATCATGAGTAGTCAGGTCAAGGCAGAGTCAAGGCGGGCAGCAATCATGAGTAGTCAGGTCCTGGCAGAGTCAAGGCGGGCAGCAATCATGAGTAGTCAGGTCCAGGCAGCAATCAAGGCAGGCAGCAATCAAGAGAGTAGTCAGGTCCTGGCAGGCAGCAATCAAGAGAGTAGTCAGGTCCAGGTAGGAGTCAAGGCAGGAAGCAGTCAAGAGAGTAGTCAGGTCCAGGCAGGAGTCAAGGCAGGCAGCAATCAAGAGAGTAGTCAGGTCCAGGCAGGAGTCAAGGCAGGCAGCAGTCAAGAGAGTAGTCAGGTCCAGGCAGGAGTCAAGGCAGGCAGCAATCAAGAGAGTAGTCAGGTCCAGGCAGGAGTCAAGGCAGGCAGAAATCATGAGTAGTCAGGTTCAGGCAGGAGTCAAGGCAGGCAGCAATCAAGAGAGTAGTCAGGTCCAAGCAGGAGTCAAGGCAGGCAGAAATCATGAGTAGTCAGATCCAGGCAGGAGTCAAGGCAGGCAGCAATCAAGAGATTAGTCAGGTCCAGGCAGGAGTCAAGGCAGGCAGCAATCAAGAGAGTAGTCAGGTCCAGGCAGGAGTCATGGCAGGCAGCAGTCAAGAGAGTAGTCAGGTCCAGAGAGTAGTGCAGCTCACAACAGCCTCAGAAGAGTCTCAGTGGGTGGAAAGGAAGTCTGAATTGAAACGTTGTTACCATTTTGGATTCCTCATAAATTGTTTCAGCTTCTATTAATTGTTACAATTCTTTTTTTTTATTTTTGTGAAATAGATACGTAAGTCATATCTGTGGAAATCCTTCTCCGACAACTGCCATTTTGCAGTGCTTGGAAGACGTAGCCGAGGAGGGGGCGGCATGGATCACGCAGTCTGCGCCGGCGCTGGCATCGGTTGGTTGGCTTTTCCTTTTTATCTACCTAAGAAATATTTATCCCATTTTCCATCCCCTCCCCCGCCCATTCCTCTCCCGCAGCCCGGGATAATTATTCGTATCTAAATGAAAAATGCGTTTGGAATTTGATTTGATTTCCTCGGAATGATCTGCCAATAGATGGAGTCTAATGGCCTCCCGGAGGACGGCGGCTTTGTCCATCTTCCAGGGCCCGGAGCTCTCCCCGGATTCTCCTCACTTTCCAATAAATTACTCCACGACCCAATTAATGTCGCTGTTAATTAGTCCTGCGGCCGCCTGATTGGCATTGTGTGTGATGGCTCCCGGCTCGTAAAACGAACGACTTCGCTCAGCACGGCGCCCGCCTTCCCTTAACGATTCGCGCTTTTCCCACATCACTCAAATCGGGGGCTTTGTACGATCTCCAAGAAATTCCCCGCTACAGACTCCAGTGGAAGGAACGACATTCCCTGCCGGTGAATCCATCATTGGACCTGGAAGATTCACCCGCAGAGAATGTTCAGTCAATGTCACATCTAGGCTCCCTTCACACTCAGCAAATTGCGATTTTGACGCAACTGGCGCACAACAGAAACGAGCTGCAATCGCGTCCAAACGTGCCTTGAAAAATTGCGTGACGCTCGTCGCCCAAAAAGGAGAAGGAGGGGATGGGCTGGCCTATGGGCGACACGGAACCGCACAAAGATCACCCACACGAAACTGCGAAATCGGACATGAAAATAGCGAGCAAGTCCCCGCTACGTGAAACGTGAATGGGGCCTTGCTGATATTTATAAGGCCCTCAGGTTGGCTCTGCATATCAAAAACAATTTTAATTTTTGTAACTGTCTCCCCTCGGGGCAACTTTTTAAAATTTTCGCAAGTGGCGACCCACATGGAAGAAAAATATATTTGAAATGTATTTTAAAAATATTCTCCCCAAATATACTGACATGTATTTGATATACTACAATTTTGGCCGTATTCAGCATATTTAAAAAAATATATATATACTGTATGTCTTTAAAATTAAATGTATCCTACATTTTTGGAACGTGTTTACAAAATATATGTAAAATTTACTTTTTAAAAATAACTTGTTAAAAAAAATCTGAAGAATATATTTAAAAAATATATATTTTTAGAAATATTTATCATATATTTTGTAATATAAAAAAAAATTTCAACATGCAGTGTGTATATATATATATATATATATATATATATATATATATATATATAGTATGTTGAAATGCATTTTTATTACAAAATATATGAAAAATATTTTTAAAAACACATTTTCAAATATACTGTATGTCTTTAAAATTACATTACATATATTTTTAACATATTTTGTAATATTTAAAAAAAATGCACTTCAACATGCAGTATGTGTATATATATATATATATATATATATATATATATATATATATATATATATATATATATATACTGTATGTTGAAAAGCGTTTGTATTAAAAAAATATGAAAAATACATTTTCAAATTTTCAAATATACTGTATGTTTTTAAAAATAAATGTATCCTACATTTTTGGAATGCGTTTACAAAATATATGTAAACATATATGTTAAATTTACTTTTTTATGTTAAAAAAAATCTGAAGAATATATATATATATACTGTATGTTGAAATGCATTTATTACAAAATATATGAAAAAATATTTTTAAAAATGCATTTAATCTACATTTTTGGAATGCGTTCACAAAATCTATGTTAAAATTACTTTTTTATATGTTAAAAAACATCTGAAGAATATATTTAAAAAATATATTTTGTAATATATAAAAAAAATGCATTTCAACCTGCAGTGTGTGTGTGTGTGTGTGTGTATATATATATATATATATATATATATATATATATATATATATATATATACTGTATGTTGAAAAGCATTTTTATTAAAAAATAAATGAAAAATATTTAAAAAAATAAATTTTCAAATATACTGTATGTTTTTAAAAATAAATGTAAGCTGCATTTTTGGAATGTGTTTACAAAATATATGTAAAAATATGTGTTAAAATTACTTTTTTAAATGTTAAAAAAAAATGATGAATATATATATATATACTGTATGTTGAAATGCGTTTATTACAAAATATATGAAAAATATTTTAAAAAATGCATTCAATCTACATTTTTGGAAGGCGTTCACAAAATCTATGTAAAAATATATGTTAAAATGACTTTTTCATATGTTAAAAAAAATCTGAAGAATATATTGGAAAAAAATATATCTTTAAAAGTATTTTAATATATTTTGAAATATATAAAAAAAATGCAATTCAACATGCAGTATATATATATACTATATGCTGAAATGCATTTTCATTACAAAATATATTTTCAAATAGACTGTATGTCTTTAGAAATACATTAATTCTACATTTTTGGAATGCGTTTGTAAATATATGTAAAAATATATGTTAAAATGACTTTTTTATATGTTAAAAAAAATCTGAAGAATATATTTAAAAATATATATATATTTTAAAAAATATTTTTGATATATTTTGTAATATATAAAAAACGCATTTCAACATGCAGTATGTATGTGTGTGTGTATATATATATATTGAATACGGCCAAAATTGTAGTATGTCAACATACTACCCCCCCCCTGCCAATCCCTCCACTGGCCTCCACTCAGTGTCCTCCACCCCCCTCTGCCAATCCCTCCACTGGCCTCCACTCAGTGTCCTCCACCCCCCTCTGCCAATCCCTCCACTGGCCTCCACTCAGTGTCCTCCACCCCCCTCTGCCAATCCCTCCACTGGCCTCCACTCAGTGTCCTCCACCCCCCTCTGCCAATCCCTCCACTGGCCTCCACTCAGTGTCCTCCACCCCCCTCTGCCAATCCCTCCACTGGCCTCCACTCAGTGTCCTCCACCCCCCTCTGCCAATCCCTCCACTGGCCTCCACTCAGTGTCCTCCACCCCCCTCTGCCAATCCCTCCACTGGCCTCCACTCAGTGTCCTCCACACCTCTCTGCCAATCCCTCCACTGGCTTCCGATTGCACAACGGATCAAATTCAAAATCCTGACGTACAAAGCTGTCCACCATACTGCCCCGAACTACATCACCGACCTAATATCCAAGTACCACCCAACACACACACTCCGCTCCTCACAAGACCTCCTTCTCTCTAGTTCCCTGGTCTCCTCCTCCCACGCCCGCCTCCAGGACTTCTCCAGGGTGTCACCCATCCTCTGGAACTCCCTGCCCCAACCCATCAGATTATCACCTACTCTCCTCTCCTTTAGGCGCACCCTGAAAACCCATCTCTTCAGGGAAGCCTTCCCCACCCCCTGCTAACTTGCCAACCTCCTCCACTCTTCCTACCACTCCATCCCCCACAGCTATCTCCTCCTGTACCACCATCCCCTCCCTCCTAGATTGTAAGCTCCAAGGAGCAGGGTCCTCGATCCCCTCATGTTTTGTATTGTATTGGTATTGTTCTGTCACATGTTCTGTCCCCCTCTGTAATGTACAGCGCTGAGCGAACTATCGGCGCTTTATAAATATTGTATAATAATAATATTTATATTATAATAATAATATTTCTTAAATATATTTCAAATATATTTTTTTCCGCGTGGGAAAATCTGCATTTTTGGCTATAAAATGGCTTAACCCACCCCCCCACACACACACACACACACTTCTCCCAGAACAAGGAATTATTCTCTGAACATAGAAGACCTGCAGAATTAATATTTAAATAAAATATAATATCCTATAAATTAAATGTAATATAGAATAATATAATATAATTTATAGTAATTTAATTTCAGTATATACTATAGTATTTAAAGGATGTCTAAATGCGGAGCCCCTGTAGAATAAAAAGATGGTAGTTGCAATGTTTATGTTGTGCTACATTTATATTTATTAACCGTTTACCAAATATAATTTGCAAGAAAAAATACACTAAAATTAATTTTATAATTTATTCCATGAAGGGCTGTGGATAGGGTTAACCCTAATTTAATAAAGGAGTGCACATAAACACCAATTAATCCCCATTTTCTGGTACCAAATAAAAGGTGAGGCTGTGTCGAGTAAATAGATACCAAACATGTCAAGCCTCAAAACCGACTATGAAATGGAGAAATGTTAAGATTTCCCTAATTCTCAATAGGTGATGATTTAACCCCTCAAATAAATTTGCGTACCTGTCTTTGTGCTGGGACAGCGCCCTCCCAGCACAGAGACCGGGGTCTTACTTAATGATCGGGACCCGGAGCGCTCGATTCTGGGTCACCTGATCGCTATGATAACCTCTTATTGGCTATCACAGTGATCCCCTGTGTTTTCTCTCTAAATAGAGGAGAGAGATACATTGTAAAAAAAAAAAAAAATGTGTGTAAAATAAATACATACATACATACATAAACAAAAATAATAATTAAAAAAATTAAATAAAAAAATTTAAAAAAAAATTAAATTAAAACATTTTAAAAATACCTAGATCAAGGTTTGATCAAGGTCGGTGCCAGGGCTAGTTTTTTGGGTCAAGGTCAGGGTCATTATTTATTTATTTTTTTGGTCAGGATTTTTTATTTTTTAAATAAGTATCATGGTCAATTAATGGCAGGATTGAAAAAAAAAATAAAATAAAAAATGCGCACTATTGTTTCTGGGCTGTACGACGGGTTCAAACAACAACTAACATACACATATGTGGTATCGCTGCGATCGTCAGGAGCTGGAGAATTTATTTTGGGTTGTTCTTTGGTGGAAGGTTATGGTAGTAGCAAAAAATATAACGCCAAATTTAAAAAAAATTATTATTTTTTTACTATTTTGGGCCACTTTTCCTTTGATAATAAAAAAAAACAGGAGATATCCATTAATATTTACCGACAAATGAAAGCCAAATTCGTCCTTAAAAAAACCTGGAAGTAGTTGTGATGATGATACGGACGGTTTTACTATCATGTGTCAAAGTTGCAAAATTGTGCTTAGGCGTTAAGATTTGTTTTACTCTCAGGCATGAAGGGGTTAAACGCCTTTTCAGGTGAATGAAGGACTGAGAATGAATGATGTCACTCTGGCGTGCACAACGATATACTGCATAGCGTGTGGTGCAATTGTTGACATACATGTTTGCGCTCTCACAAGCCCCCATTGTGATAGCATTGCTCAGGTGACGGGTCCTCTTTATGGAGACATCAGGGGTCTATTAGACAAGCCCCCATTGTGATGGCGTTGCTCAGATGACAGGTCCTCTTTATGGAGACATCAGGGGTCTATTAGACAAGCCCCAATGTGATGGCATTGCTCAGGTGACGGGTCCTCTTTATGGAGATATCAGGGGTCTATTAGACAAGCCCCCATGTGATAGCATTGCTCAGGTGACGGGTCCTCTTTATGGAGACATCAGGGGTCTATTAGTCAAGCCCCCAATGTGATGGCGTTGCTCAGGTGACGGGTCCTCTTTATGGAGACATCAGGGGTCTAGTAGAGAAGCCCCCATTGTTATGGCATTGCTCAGGTGACAGGTCCTCTTTATGGAGACATCAGGGGTCTATTAGTCAAGCCCCCAATGTGATGGCGTTGCTCAGGTGACGGGTCCTCTTTATGGAGACATCAGGGGTCTAGTAGAGAAGCCCCCATTGTGATAGCATTGCTCAGGTGACGGGTCCTCTTTATGGAGACATCAGGGGTCTAGTAGAGAAGCCCCCATTGTGATGGCATTGCTCAGGTGACGGGTCCTCTTTATGGAGACATCAGGGGTCTAGTAGAGAAGCCCCCATTGTGATGGCATTGCTCAGGTGACGGGTCCTCTTTATGGAGACATCAGGGGTCTATTAGACAAGCCCCATTGTGATGGCATTGCTCAGGTGACGGGTCCTCTTTACATTTACGACATTATTCACGAATCCCATATTTCCCGTCTCCGAAAGTCCGGCGATCTCCCCGAACGTTCCGCCAGACAGAAACAAGATCCCCGGACGGACACGGGAGCGCGCGGCGAGCGTATGACCTCATCCTATTAATATCAGCGCACTGGGCATTGTATGATGTATGACTCCGCGCGGCCGACACGGGAACGGTCACACATGGGAACGGTCACACATGTTCTCCAGAAACCAAAAAAAACCTCCACGGCTAAAAGAAAACCCGCCTGCGGTTGCGTAAGAGGTGAGGCCGGGGATGTGCAGCCTATAAATCACGCCGGAGAAGGTTCTGGAAGCGAGGAACCTGCGGGCCTCAACCTCACATCACTCCCCGCAGACGCTGATCGCGCCTGACAACATAATCACATGACCTCAGGTGCGCCAGATGTTGCGCTGACACCAGGCAGAAAAAGTGCGAAGACCTTCAACCCCCCCGACCTGCGAAGAATCTCACATGGATTCCAGCCCAGGAAGATGTATTGACAAGTATGATAGTTAGCAGGAGTTTAGGGGGGGGGGGGGGGGGTAAAAACACGTCATCTGGTTCTCATCAGACTCGGGGCGATGAGAAATGACGAGATTTCTGTCTGCTGCACCAACGGCTTCCATTGTTATGTACTGTATCTATGAGTGACACCTCAAAAATTTCAAGGTGGAGGAATAGTGCCCCATCATTGGTGTCAGTGGGAGGAATAGTGCCCCATCATTGGTGTCAGTGGGAGGAATAGTGCCCCATCATTGGTGTCAGTGGGAGGAATAGTGTCCCATCATTGGTGTCAGTGGGAGGAATAGTGCCCCATCATTGGTGTCAGTGGGAGGAATAGTGCCCCATCATTGGTGTCAGTGGCAGGAATAGTGCCCCATCATTGGTGTCAGTGGGAGGAATAGTGCCCCATCATTGGTGTCAGTGGGAGGAATAGTGCCCCATCATTGGTGTCAGTGGGAGGAATAGTGCCCCATCATTGGTGTCAGTGGGAGGAATAGTGCCCCATCATTGGTGTCAGTGGGAGGAATAGTGCTCCATCATTGGTGTCAGTGGGAGGAATAGTGCCCCATCATTGGTGTCAGTGGGAGGAATAGTGCCCCATCATTGGTGTCAGTGGGAGGAATAGTGCTCCATCATTGGTGTCAGTGGGAGGAATAGTGCCCCATCATTGGTGTCAGTGGGAGGAATAGTGCCCCATCATTGGTGTCAGTGGAGGGAATAGCGCCCCATCATTGGTGTCAGTGGGAGGAATAGTGCCCCATCATTGGTATCAGTGGGAGGAATAGTGCCCCATCATTGGTGTCAGTGGGAGGAATAGTGCCCCATCATTGGTGTCAGTGGGAGGAATAGTGCCCCATCATTGGTATCAGTGGGAGGAATAGTGCCCCATCATTGGTGTCAGTGGGAGGAATAGTGCCCCGTCATTGGTGTCAGTGGGAGGAATAGTGCCCCATCATTGGTATCAGTGGGAGGAATAGTGTCCCATCATTGGTGTCAGTGCCCCATCATTGGTATCAGTGGGAGGAATAGTGCCCCATCATTGGTGTCAGTGGGAGGAATAGTGCCCCATCATTGGTATCAGTGGGAAGAATAGTGCCCCATCATTGGTGTCAGTGGGAGGAATAGTGCCCCATCATTGGTGTCAGTGGGAGGAATAGTGTCCCATCATTGGTGTCAGTGGGAGGAATAGTGCCCCATCATTGGTATCAGTGGGAGGAATAGTGCCCCATCATTGGTGTCAGCCGGAGGAATAGTGCCCCATCATTGGTGTCAGTGGGAGGAATAGTGCCCCATCATTGGTATCAGTGGGAGGAATAGTGCCCCATCATTGGTGTCAGTGGGAGGAATAGTGTCCCATCATTGGTATCAGCAGGAGGAATAGTGTCCCATCATTGGTGTCAGTGGGAGGAATAGTGCCCCATTCATTGGTGTCAGTGGGAGGAATAGTGTCCCATCATTGGTGTCAGTGGGAGGAATAGTGCCCCATCATTGGTATCAGTGGGGGGAATAGTGCCCCATCATTGGTGTCAGTGGGAGGAATAGTGCCCCATCATTGGTGTCAGTGGGAGGAATAGTGCCCCATCATTGGTATCAGTGGGAGGAATAGTGCCCCATCATTGGTGTCAGTGGGAGGAATAGTGCCCCATCATTGGTGTCAGTGGGAGGAATAGTGCCCCATCATTGGTGTCAGTGGGAGGAATAGTGCCCCATCATTGGTGTCAGTGGGAGGAATAGTGCCCCATCATTGGTATCAGTGGGAGGAATAGTGCCCCATCATTGGTGTCAGTGGGAGGAATAGTGTCCCATCGTTGGTGTCAGTGGGAGGAATAGTGCCCCATCGTTGGTGTCAGTGGGAGGAATAGTGTCCCATCGTTGGTGTCAGTGGAAGGAATAGTGTCCCATCGTTGGTGTCAGTGGAAGGAATAGTGTCCCATCGTTGGTGTCAGTGGGAGGAATGGTGCCCCATCGTTGGTGTCAGTGGGAGGAATAGTGTCCCATCATTGGTGTCAGTGGGAGGAATAGTGCCCCATCATTGGTATCAGTGGGAGGAATAGTGCCCCATCATTGGTGTCAGTGGGAGGAATAGTGTCCCATCATTGGTGTCAGTGGGAGGAATAGTGCCCCATCATTGGTGTCAGTGGGAGGAATAGTGTCCCCATCATTGGTGTCAGTGGGAGGAATAGTGTCCCATCATTGGTGTCAGTGGGAGGAATAGTGCCCCATCATTGGTATCAGTGGGAGGAATAGTGCCCCATCATTGGTGTCAGTGGGAGGAATAGTGCCCCATCATTGGTGTCAGTGGAAGGAATAGTGTCCCATCGTTGGTGTCAGTGGGAGGAATGGTGCCCCATCGTTGGTGTCAGTAGGAGGAATAGTGCCCCATCATTGATGTCAGTGGAAGGAATAGTGTCCCATCATTGGTGTCAGTGGGAGGAATAGTGCCCCATCATTGGTGTCAGTGGGAGGAATAGTGTCCCATCATTGGTATCAGCAGGAGGAATAGTGCCCCATCATTGGTATCAGTGGGAGGAATAGTGCCCCATTCATTGGTGTCAGTGGGAGGAATAGTGCCCCATTCATTGGTGTCAGTGGGAGGAATAGTGTCCCATCATTGGTGTCAGTGGGAGGAATAGTGCCCCATCATTGGTATCAGTGGGGGGAATAGTGCCCCATCATTGGTGTCAGTGGAAGGAATAGTGCCCCATCATTGGTGTCGGTGGGAGGAATAGCGCCCCATCATTGGTGTCGGTGGGAGGAATAGCGCCCCATCATTGATGTCAGTGGGAGGAATAGTGCCCCATCATTGGTGTCAGTGGGGGGAATAGCGCCCCATCATTGGTGTCAGTGGGAGGAATAGTGCCCCATCATTGGTGTCGGTGGGAGGAATAGCGCCCCATCATTGGTGTCGGTGGGAGGAATAGTGCCCCATCATTGGTTGGAGTTTGGAGACCCCTGGTCTATCACATCCAATCCCGATAAAACACATGGACGGTTTTGGTTGTCACATGACAACACGGGGAACATTTCAGGGGGGAGGAAGACTTCTTCAAGGCGCTGCATGTATCAAAAAAGTTTGATTCAAAAAGATTCGGCATACAATGTAGCGATGCGGCAGGTTGGCCAATCCCAAAACTTCATCCATCCCATTACTACATTGTATGCCGAATCTTTTTGAATCAAACTTTTTTGATACATGCAGCGCCTTTAAATCTGTGAGAAGTGTGGCGACATTTGTATTCGGCCCCCCGGAGTCAATACTTTGTAGGACCCCCTTTGGCTGCCATTCCAGCTGCAAGTCTTTTTGGGGATGTCTCTTTGCACATCTAGAGAGGGACATTTCTGTCCGTTCTTCTTTGCAGAATCCCTCAAGCTGTCAGATTGGATGGAGGGCGTCTGGGAACAGCAATTTTCAGGTCTGGCCACAGATCCTCCATTGGATTTGGGTCTGGACTGTGACTGGGCCATTCTAACACATGAAGATGCTTTGATCGGAACCATTCCATTGTAGGTCTGGCTGGATGTTTCGGGTCGTTGTCCTGCTGGAAGGGGAACCTCCGCCCCGGTCTCAAGTCTTCTGCAGACTCTAACAGGTCTTCTTCTAAGATTGCCCTGTATTTGGCTCCATCCATCTTCCCATCAACTCTGACCAGCTTCCCTGTCCCTGCTGAAGAAACGCATCCTCACCACATGATGCTGCCACCACCATGTTTCACGGTGGGGATGGTGTGTTCAGGGGGATGGGCAGTGTTAGTTTTCCCCACACATAGCGTTTTGTTTTTAGGCCATAAGTCCCATTTTGGTCTCCTCTGAGCAGAGCCCCTTCTTCCACATGTTTGCTGTGTCCCCCACATGGCTTCTCACAAACTGCAAACGGGACTTCTTATGGCTTTCCTCCAACAATGGCTTTCTTCCATAATGAGGGGTTCACACCACAGCGGGCGTACAGACCCGGGAACTCAGCACAGGGACGGTGGGAACCCCTAATAATGGGCACAGTGGGCGTACAGACCCGGGAACTCAGCACAGGGATGGTGGGAACCCCTCATGATGGGCACAGCAGGTGTACAGACCCGGGAACCCCTACGAGGAAACATACAGCCAGTGTACAGGAATTCTACGGAGCGCTCAGCGGGTCGGTGACAGGAGGGAAGACGTCCATTTCCACCAATGACGCATTTTTGGTGTCTCCAGATGTCCCGGCACGATCGATTTTTGAAGGTCTTTAGCGGTGATTAAGCTGTGATATCTGTTCCCGGAACACTCAGCCGCACATCTCCGGGACGGCACTTAAATGGCGAATAACCTTTCAGTACGTGCTTTCTAAAGACACATCGCGGTGCCAAACCTCCGACAACGAATAAAAGTCATCGCATCGTACATCAGGATATACAGTGCAGGAAATGCGTATTTGCTCCCCCCTGATGGTGAATGTTCGCCCCTCACACAGAAACGATCGGTCTAACAATGGAATGTTGGCCCCTCACACAGAAATGATCGGTCTAACAATGGAATGTTTGCCCCTCACACAGAAATGATCGGTCTAACAATGGAATGTTTGCCCCTCACACAGAAATGATCGGTCTAACAATGGAATGTTCGCCCCTCACACAGAAACGATCGGTCTAACAATGGAATGTTCGCCCCTCACACAGAAACGATCGGTCTAACAATGGAATGTTCGCCCCACACAGAAACAATCGGTCTAACAATGGAATGTTCGCCCCTCACACAGAAACGATCGGTCTAACAATGGAATGTTCGCCCCTCACACAGAAATGATCGGTCTAACAATGGAATGTTCGCCCCTCACACAGAAACGATCGGTCTAACAATGGAATGTTCGCCCCTCACACAGAAACGATCGGTCTAACAATGGAATGTTCGGTGTAACACTGAGAGACAGAATACTACAACAAATTCAGCAGAAATGCGTCTAACAAATGATGACGGATCTGCATGTTCATGAGGGAAAGAAGGATTTGATCCTCTTCACAAAACATGACTTAGTCCTTGGTGGCCAATCCCTTGTTGGCCATCACAGAGGTCAGAAGTTTCCTGGAGTTGGCCCCCAGGTTCGCACACATCTCAGGAGGGATTTTGGCCCACTCCTCTTGGCAGATCCTCTCCAAGTCATTAAGGTTTGGTGGCTGACGTTTGGCAACTCGAACTTTCAGCTCCCTCCACAGATTTTCAATCGGATGAAGGTGTGGAGACTGGCTAGGCCACTCCAGGACCTTAATGTGCTTCTTCTTGAGCCGCTCCTTTGTTGCCTTGGCCGTGTGTTTTGGGTCATTGTCATGCTGGAACACCCATCCACCACCCATTTTCAATGCCCTGGCTGAGGGAAGAAGGTTCTCACCCAGGATTTGAGGGTACATTGC
>NW_028321245.1:0-25840 GCF_062004578.1 Staurois parvus
AGACCTCCTAGGACACCATTGACTCTGCAGCCAGTAGGAGACCTCCTAGGACACCAATGACTCTGCAGTGAATAGAAGATCTCCTAGGATACCATTGATTCTGCAGTCAGTAGGAGACCTCCTAGGACACCATTGACTCTGCAGTCAGTAGGAGACCTCCTAGGACACCATAGACTCTGCAGTCAGTAGGAGACCTCCTAGGACACCATTGACTCTGCAGTCAGTAGGAGACCTCCTAGGACACCATTGACTCTGCAGTCAGTAGGAGACCTCCTAGGACACCATTGACTCTGCAGTCAGTAGGAGACCTCCTAGGACACCATTGACTCTGCAGTCGGTAGGAGACCTCCTAGGACACCATTGACTCTGCAGTTGGTAGGAGACCTCCTATTACACCATTGACTCTGCAGTCAGTAGGAGACCTCCTAGGACACCATTGACTCTGCAGCCAGTAGGAGACCTCCTAGGACACCAATGACTCTGCAGTGAATAGAAGATCTCCTAGGATACCATTGATTCTGCAGTCAGTAGAAGACCTCCTAGGACACCATTGATTCTGCAGTCAGTAGAAGACCTCCTAGGACACCATTGACTCTGCAGTCAGTAGGAGACCTCCTAGGACACCATTGACTCTGCAGTCAGTAGGAGACCTCCTAGGACACCATTGACTCTGCAGTCAGTAGGAGACCTCCTAGGACACCATTGACTCTGCAGTCAGTAGGAGACAACCTAGGAAACCATTGACTCTGCAGTCAGTAGGAGACCTCCTAGGACACCATTGACTCTGCAGTCGGTAGGAGACCTCCTAGGACACCATTGACTCTGCAGCCAGTAGGAGACCTCCTAGGACACCATTGACTCGGCAGTCAGTAGGAGACCTCCTAGGACACCATTGACTCTGCAGTCAGTAGGAGACCTCCTAGGACACCATTGACTCTGCAGTCAGTAGGAGACCTCCTAGGAGACCATTGACTCTGCAGTCAGTAGGAGACCTCCTAGGAGACCATTGACTCTGCAGTCAGTAGGAGACCTCCTAGGAGACCATTGACTCTGCAGCCAGTAGGAGACCTCCTAGGACACCATTGACTCGGCAGTCAGTAGGAGACCTCCTAGGACACCATTGACTCTGCAGTCAGTAGGAGACAACCTAGGAAACCATTGACTCTGCAGTCAGTAGGAGACCTCCTAGGACACCATTGACTCTGCAGCCAGTAGGAGACCTCCTAGGACACCAATGACTCTGCAGTGAATAGAAGATCTCCTAGGATACCATTGACTCTGCAGTCAGTAGGAGACCTCCTAGGACACCATTGACTCTGCAGTCAGTAGGAGACCTCCTAGGACACCATTGACTCTGCAGTCAGTAGGAGACCTCCTAGGACACCATTGACTCTGCAGTCAGTAGGAGACAACCTAGGAAACCATTGACTCTGCAGTCAGTAGGAGACCTCCTAGGACACCATTGAATCTACAGTCAGTAGAAGACCTCCTAGGATAGCATTGACCTCTGCAGTCAGTAGGAGACCACCTAGATCACCATTGACCTTTGCAGTCAGTAGGAGACTTCCCATGATACAATTGACTCTTCAGTCAGTAAAAGACTTCCCAGGATACCATTGACTCTTCAGTCAGTAAAAGACTTCCCAGGATACCATTGACTCTTCAGTCAGTAGGAGACCATCTAGAACACCATTGACTGCAGTCAGTAGGAAACCTCCTAGGATACCATTGGCTCTGCAGTCAGTAGAAGACCTCGCAGGACACCGTTGACTCTACATTCAGAAGACCACGTAGGACACCGTTGACTCTGTAGTCAGGAGGAGACCACCTAGGACTCCACTGACCTCTGCAGGCATTAGCAGACCACCTAGGACTCCATTGACCTCTGTAGGCATTAGCAGACCACCTAGGACACCACTGACCTCTGCAGGCAGTAGGAGACCACCTAGGACACCATTGACCTCTGCAGTCAGTAGGAGACCACCTAGGACACCATTGACCTCTGCAGTCAGTAGGAGACCACCTAGGACACCATTGACCTCTGCAGGCATTAGCAGACCACCTAGGACACCATTGACTCTGCAGGTTATAGGAGACCTCATAGGACACCATTGACCTCTGCAGTCAGTAGGAGACCTCCTAGGACACCATTGACTCTTCTGCCTTCAACTTCAAAGCACGGCCTTTGTTGATACATTTTAAGGAGTTCTGCATGTGGATGAAGGTCTAATGCTGACTGGATTGTAGCCAGATACTTTGATGTCATATGTGATGCTGCTGACAATCGTTTTCAGGCCCCATTCACACTTCATGTGGGGCCAACCAAGATCAACCACGATGAACCTAATAGGGTTTCCTGGGTTCAGGGCCGATCATCTGCAAGTAATCACTGCATATTTGATTACATTCAAATGGCCCTGGGTGCTGTCTGCCTTCCATTCCTTTTGAATGGGGTTTCCCGGACTCAGCACTTTTCAGGGAAACCTGCTGGGTCTTCTGCAGGTAATCATAGACCGCTCCACAACCAGTCCAGTCTAGTGCCTGCATCTTCTGCCATGCCTCAGTCTTCAGACATCTTCATTGGCTGGAGCGAGATGACGTCATTCTTGTATTTGCTAAGCAGTCGGTCATCTCGTCGCACAGAGTCCGGGCCGGTGGTGTAAGCTGAGCTGCTCATCCACTGCTCACTTTAAATGGAGAGAGAGGACAGTGAGAAGGCAGGTAGGTGCATCTAATTGTAGAAGAGACATTGCATGTCTGCTCTGCAATACAGAGCCTGCCTGCTCACTGTTTGTGACAGCGGAACTCGAATTCCACTTTCAGCTCAAGGCAATGTTTTCCTAGCCATGTGACTAATTTTCCAGTTTCATTTGACTCAACTTTTTTAATTAGGTTCCTTATTCTTGTGCGTTAGCCTTGTGCATTGAGACATGCCTTGGCATCAGTGATTACAAAATCACTCGTATTCATTACAACAGAGCATCTATCCTTGACCTCTGGCCAGTTGGGAGAATTGAAGAAGCTACTTGAAAGGAAAGTATAAAATCCTCAATTACAGAACAAGTCCAGTTGAATGTGACTGCTACGTGTTGCATTGAGAGGTCAACCATATGTTTCCAGGGCAACCTTTATAGTTGACCATCGTGCCTCATCATCATCAGCTGCTTGGACCACCAACTTCCTACAGTGCAGTTCTTGGAGAAGATGATGACCTAAATGTGTCCTGGCACCATGTTCTTTTTCTTCCATTTTTAAATACAGGAATATTTTTTTGACATTATTTGGTCATGAGATGAGTGTAGGCCATGAGTAGCCCTTCATATGATGTGTTCCTTCTCCTTCGTTGAGTGCCACTTGTTCAGCTCATTCTTGAGGTGATCTTAACAAGCAGCACATGTTGTCTTTTGTTGTTTTACGTGATGCTTTTTCAACACCGAGGAACCCTTGAACTACAGTGAATGAAATGCGTATTTGCTCCCCTGCTGATGGTGAATGTTCGCCCCTCACACAGAAACGATCGGTCTAACAATGGAATGTTCGGTGTAACACTGAGAGATAGAATACAACAACAAATTCAGCAGAAATGCGTCTAACAAATGATGACTGATCTGTATGTTCATGAGGGAAAGAAGGATTTGATCCCCTATCACTCAGCAGGATTTCTGGCTCCCAGGTGTCTTTCATACAGGTAACAAGCTGAGATTAGAAGCAGTCTCTTAAAGGGAGTGCTGCTAATCTCATTGTGTTACCTGTATAAAAGACACCTGTGCACAGGAGCCATCAAACCATCAGATTCCAAACTCTCCACCATGGCAAAGACCAAAGAGCTGTCCAAGGATGTCAGGGACAAGATGGTAGACCTACACAAGGCTGGACTGGGCTACCAAACTATGGCCAAGCAGCTTGGTGAGAAGGTGACAACAGTTGGTGCAATCATTCACAAATGGAAGAAACACAAAACAAATGTCAGTCTCCCTAGGTCTGGTGCACCATGCAAGATCTCACCTCGTGGAGTGTCAATGATCATGAGAACAGTGAGGAATCATCCCAGAACTACACGTGAGGATCTTGTCAATGATCTCCAGGCAGCTGGGACCGCAGTCACCAAGAAAACAATTGGTAACGCACTACGCCGACAAGGACTGAAATCCTGCAGTGCCGCAAGGTCCCTCTGCTCAAGAAAGCACATGTCTAGGCCCGTCCGAATTTTTCCACTGAACATCTGTCTGTAGGTGTACGCCCTGACAGCGGCCCATGACCTCATGTCTATAGGTGTACGCCCTGACAGCGGCCCATGACTTCGTGGCTGTAGGTGTACGCCCTGACAGCGGCCCATGACCTCGTGTCTGTAGGTGTACGCCCTGACAGCGGCCCATGACCTCATGTCTATAGGTGTACGCCCTGACAGCGGCCCATGACCTCGTGGCTGTAGGTGTACGCCCTGACAGCGGCCCATGACCTCGTGGCTGTAGGTGTACGCCCTGACAGCGGCCCATGACCTCGTGGCTGTAGGTGTACGCCCTGACAGCGGCCCATGACCCCGTGTCTGTAGGTGTACGCCCTGACAGCGGCCCATGACCTCGTGTCTGTAGGTGTACGCCCTGACAGCGGCCCATGACCTCATGTCTGTAGGTGCACGCCCTGACAGCGGCCCATGACCTCATGTCTGTAGGTGCACGCCCTGTCGGCAGACCCACAACCTTGCGTCTCTGTAGGTGCACGCCCTGTCGGCAGACCCACGGCCTCGAGTCTGTAGGTGCACGCCCTGTCGGCAGACCCACGGCCTCGCGTCTGTAGGTGCACGCCCTGTCTGCAGACCCACGACCTCACGTCTGTAGGTGCACGCCCTGTCGGCAGACCCACGACCTCGCGTCTGTAGGCGCACGCCCTGTCGGCAGACCTCACGTCTGTAGGTGCACGCCCTGTCGGCAGACCTCACGTCTGTAGGTGCACGCCCTGTCGGCAGACCCACGGCCTCGCGTCTGTAGGTGCACGCCCTGTCTGCAGACCCACGACCTCGCGTCTGTAGGTGCACGCCCTGTCGGCAGACCCACGACCTCACGTCTGTAGGTGCACGCCCTGTCGGCAGACCCACGACCTCACGTCTGTAGGTGCACGCCCTGACAGACCCATGACCCGCTGCCTTCCTCAGCCTTGTTGGGCATCTCCTGGACTTGCTCCATGTCTGAATTGCTTTCTAAACTCGACACGGTTCTAAACCCTCTGAAAAGCCGGCTGCCTTGGAGAGTCTGGCGTGCGGAAGGGTCTGCATTCGTCAAGATAGCAAACAAACACAGATGCATTACATATTTCACTGAGCAGCAAAATTTAATTTCAAGTGAATTTGGGCTCTGCGCTGCCGGATTCGGAGGTGCCGATGGAGTCTGCATATTAATTGTGCAGTTAAAAATTGTCTGAGCATTGTCTAAGTCCATTTCCCTCTGTACGTGCCTTCCCCTAATCTGAGGATTCATTGAAATACATTTCCTCTTTCTGCTTGTAATCGAATCAACAATAGATTGGCCTAGATCTTCCACTGTAGAGGGGTCACCACCATGGTCATGGGGGACTTGGCCGTACGGTTGGGGGGTCGTGGTACACAGAGGGTTGAAGGGAATCTCTGACCTGACCTTAATTTTTAAAGGAGAACTCCAGATTCAGTATAAAAAGGAAAGCTTCCATTTTTATGACCGTGCTGTAAATAAGTGCAAATTTCTGCTTGATAAAGAGACCGAAGACTTCTGGAAAAGCACTTTGGCCGAATTCCTATTGTTTTGTTAAATTTGTGATGTTTGATAGCCACGGGCATTCTGTATGGCACCGAGCTGGCAGACTTGTTCTTAAAGTGGTTGTAAACGAGAAATGAACAAAGCATATCCTTCTATAGTGTGTACTTGCATCTATCCAAAGCAGTTTCATTTCTGTCTGCTTTCTTCTTCCTCTTCCTCTTGTATTTGAATGAGTCACCCCTGACAGTTGATGCCGATTCCAAGGGATCCAGGGGGACAAGGGAGGGGAGCACACAGCCTGTGATTGATGGTCTCAGTTTTGCCTGACTCCCTATGATTTGTGTAGGGGGGAGAGGGGTCTCCGATTACACTCAGCTGTCCTCTCTATGCTGTGCAGTGTGTAATATCAGATCCCTGCCTTCTGTTGGTCAGAAATGTGTAAAATGTTTGCTTGAGGCAGTGGGGGCTGTACAGGAGAGGCGTCTGGGGGGCTGTACAGGAGAGGCGTCTGGGGGGCTGTACAGGAGAGGCGTCTGGGGGGCTGTACAGGAGAGGCGTCTGGGGGGCTGTACAGGAGAGGCGTCTGGGGGGCTGTACAGGAGAGGCGTCTGGGGGGCTGTACAGGAGAGGCGTCTGGGGGGCTGTACAGGAGAGGCGTCTGGGGGGCTGTACAGGAGAGGCGTCTGGGGGGCTGTACAGGCGAGGCGTCTGGGGGGCTGTACAGGCGAGGCGTCGGGGGGGCCAGGGCTGTACAGGCGAGGCGTCGGGGGGGGGGGGGCAGGGGGGATAGGGCTGTACAGGCGAGGCGTCGGGGGGGCCAGGGCTGTACAGGCGAGGCGTCGGGGGGGCAGGGGGGGATAGGGCTGTACAGGCGAGGCGTCGGGGGGGCAGGGGGGGATAGGGCTGTACAGGCGAGGCGTCGGGGGGGGGGCAGGGCTGTACAGGCGAGGCGTCGGGGGGGCCAGGGCTGTACAGGCGAGGCGTCGGGGGGGGGGGGGGGGCAGGGGGGGATAGGGCTGTACAGGCGAGGCGTCGGGGGGGGGCAGGGGGGATAGGGCTGTACAGGCGAGGCGTCTCGGGGGCCGTACTGATGATGCGACAAAGGATTACAAGTGAAGACATTATTTTAATGAGCCGGGTCCTCTGTTTCCTATTGTACCAAATTGCATTGTAACTGTACTGTCTGCCTTCATTTTGTACAGCGCTGAGCAAACTGTTGGCGCCATATAAATCCTGTATAATAATAATTTATTTTAATCTTTAAAAAAATGGCAGTTATGCCACCAGTTAGGTGGTTTTGCAGTTTTAAGCAGAGCTCCAGAAAAGTGAAATCTGACCCTCCCCTGCTGTCAAAAAAATAATTTCATATTGCTGGTTAGTTCTCCATTTTCCATCCTGACCCCGACCAGCAGAACACAGAGGCTGATATGTGTTAATACCCGGAGTCATTTAGCAGACGATGTCTCTCAGGAAGACGTATTCATGAGGTCTGTACGTCGCGGTTGTGGTCTGCAGGTCTCTCATCGCTCCACTGGCCCCTTTTATTCCCTTTGATAGTGGAACTCATGTCGGCATTAAAGTGTTGAGATACTAATTGGATGAGCTTCTTTGTATGACGCTTCTCTGTGCAATGAGAATATTCGAAAGGGATTACAGAAGTCACAGAGGAGTTGCGAGAGATGAGAAAAAAAGGCTTTAAAGTGTACCTGTCATTACAGTTCACATTGCACATAAATCGGCAAAGGCCTGCATGACCTAATCACATTACAGAAATAGATCTTTCCTCCCCATGATGGAATACATCTACTGTGAATCTAGGGAGAAATGACATGGTCTCTGGATCCCCCCATCCCCCTTACCTAGCTATTAATTCGTAAGGTTGATGACATATTGGCATGCTAGCTGCCAGGCTCTGGTGATGTGTCCAATCCCCCCCCCCCCATGCTCTGTCCAGCAGGCCTCACCTTGGTCAGGTTAAGTTGACTCTTCCCAATATAGCCCCAAGTCAGGATATTTGGCAAACTCAACCTTGAACTCCTCAGTCATACAAGCCCTGAACAAGGGATTCTTCCTCCCCAGGGACTCTTCCTTCCCCAGGGACTCTTCCTCCCCGGTGACTCTTCCTTCCCCAGGGACTCTTCCTCCCCGGTGACTCTTCCTTCCCAATATAGCCCCAAGTCAGGATATTTGGCAAACTCAACCTTGAACTCCTCAGTCATACAAGCCCTGAACAAGGGACTCTTCCTTCCCCAGGGATTCTTCCTTCCCCAGGGATTCTTCCTTCCCCAGGGATTCTTCCTCCCCAGGGACTCTTCCTCCCCGGTGACTCTTCCTTCCCAATATAGCCCCAAGTCAGGATATTTGGCAAACTCAACCTTGAACTCCTCAGTCATACAAGCCCTGAACAAGGGATTCTTCCTCCCCAGGGACTCTTCCTCCCCGGTGACACTTCCTTCCCAATATAGCCCCAAGTCAGGATATTTGGCAAACTCAACCTTGAACTCCTCAGTCATACAAGCCCTGAACAAGGGAAGGGTTAGGCTTATCCTCCGAAACACTGTAGTGTACCTGATGTTCTTGTTCAATATGTACGAGGTCTGTCCAAAACATAAACAAGCGTGGGCATAACCTTTATTACCTTACATATGTTCAAATTTCACATATTTAGAGTGACTCTTCCTCCCCGGCGACTCTCCCTCCCCGGCGACTCTCCCTCCCCTGCGACTCTCCCTCCCCGGCGACTCTCCCTCCCCTGCGACTCTCCCTCCCCGGCGACTCTCCCTCCCCGGCGACTCTCCCTCCCCGGCGACATTGCAAAAGCAATGTGTAGTCGTTGAGTTGATGGAGGGGTGCAGGCTGTCCGACATCCACAGAAGGCTACAGAATGTTTACGGAGATGACACCATTGACAAGAGCAATGTCTTGTCTTTGGAGACTCTTCTGAATGGTTCCCTTTGTGTAAACATTCTGCAGTCTTCTGTGGATGTTGGGGAGCCTGCACCCCTCCATCAACTCAACGACTACACATTGCTTTTGCTTTGAATCCATTATTTACCTGCAATGAAAAGGAGGAGGAGTTGCCGCTCTAGCAGAGGGAGGGCGGAGTTGCCGCTTTAGCAGAGGGAGGGAGGCGTTGCCGCTCTAGCAGAGGGGGGGAGGCGTTGCCGCTCTAGCAGAGGGGGGGAGGCGTTGCCGCTCTAGCAGAGGGGGGGAGGCGTTGCCGCTCTAGCAGAGGGGGGGAGGCGTTGCCGCTCTAGCAGAGGGGGGGAGGCGTTGCCGCTCTAGCAGAGGGGGGGAGGCGTTGCCGCTCTAGCAGAGGGGGGGAGGCGTTGCCGCTCTAGCAGAGGGGGGGAGGCGTTGCCGCTCTAGCAGAGGGGGGGAGGCGTTGCCGCTCTAGCAGAGGGGGGGAGGCGTTGCCGCTCTAGCAGAGGGGGGGAGGCGTTGCCGCTCTAGCAGAGGGGGGGAGGCGTTGCCGCTCTAGCAGAGGGGGGGAGGCGTTGCCGCTCTAGCAGAGGGGGGGAGGCGTTGCCGCTCTAGCAGAGGGAGGGCGGAGTTGCCGCTTTAGCAGAGGGAGGGAGGCGTTGCCGCTTTAGCAGAGGGGGGGAGGCGTTGCCGCTCTAGCAGAGGGGGGGAGGCGTTGCCGCTCTAGCAGAGGGGGGGAGGCGTTGCCGCTCTAGCAGAGGGGGGGAGGCGTTGCCGCTCTAGCAGAGGGGGGGAGGCGTTGCCGCTCTAGCAGAGGGGGGGAGGCGTTGCCGCTCTAGCAGAGGGGGGGAGGCGTTGCCGCTCTAGCAGAGGGGGGGAGGCGTTGCCGCTCTAGCAGAGGGGGGGAGGCGTTGCCGCTCTAGCAGAGGGGGGGAGGCGTTGCCGCTCTAGCAGAGGGGGGGAGGCGTTGCCGCTCTAGCAGAGGGGGGGAGGCGTTGCCGCTCTAGCGGGGGGGGGGGGGGGGGGAGTTGTCGTTCTAGCAGAGGGGGAGGGGTTGCTCTACCAACATGTGAAATTTGAACAACCTATGTACTGTAAGTTGTTAAGCGTTCCTGACAACCTATCCAGGATTCAATGTTCTGATGAGCTGTTCCTTCATTATACTCCGAGAAGCAGCAGCCATACTTTCACAATGGGGCCGCCTCCTCCAAGGAGAAGGTCTCCTCTTTTGGATTTGCACCAAAACCAATACTCATTCCTATTAGTCACCCGCTGCCACACATCTACCAATATCTTGGAAGGGGGAAGGCTTTGCTTTCTCATATCAGAGCTGCTCCCAATAATCTGATGACTGGTGGGGTAATTATAGGGATGGAGGAAGTACAGATCCACAGATTGGATGAAGCAGAAGCAGGGAGATCCTTGCACTGCAGGTCCTCGGGTACAGCTTCCTCTCCAGCAAGGAGAACAATGATCAGAACAGTTGTGGCATCCCCAAATCACATCCCAAATCTTGTGAGACTAGCAGTCAGCAGCAATGCCTTAGGTGATCTCACAGTGCAGATATACAGCTATAAGGCTAAAGAACTGGAGTGTCTGGGCACAGGAAATTCATTGATGTCAGGAGTGTCTGGGCACAGGAAATTCATTGATGTCAGGAGTGCCTGGGCACAGGAACTTCATTGATGTCAGGAGTGCCTGGGCACAGGAAATTCATTGATGTCAGGAGTGCCTGGGCACAGGAAATTCATTTTATGTCAGGAGTGCCTGGGCACAGGAAATTCATTTTATGTCAGGAGTGCCTGGGCACAGGAAATCCACTGATGTCAGGAGTGCCTGGGCACAGGAAATTCATTTTATGTCAGGAGTGCTTGGGCACAGGAAATTCATTTTATGTCAGGAGTGCCTGGGCACAGGAAATTCATTTTATGTCAGGAGGGCCCGGGCACAGGAAATCCACTGATGTCAGGAGTGCCTGGGCACAGGAAATTCATTTTATGTCAGGAGTGCTTGGGCACAGGAAATTCATTTTATGTCAGGAGGGCCCGGGCACAGGAAGTTCATTTTATGTCAGGAGGGCCCGGGCACAGGAAGTTCATTTTATGTCAGGAGGGCCCGGGCACAGGAAGTTCATTTTATGTCAGGAGGGCCCGGGCACAGGAAGTTCATTTTATGTCAGGAGGGCCCGGGCACAGGAAGTTCATTTTATGTCAGGAGTGCTCGGGCACAGGAACTTTACTTTGTCAGGAGGGCCCGGGCCGAGGTGCTGTTTTTCAGGGGAAATTAAAGACAAAAGATAAACTTTTCAGGGTACAACACAATGTATACATTTAGGTGTGCCTTAATATATCATCACTTTTTGGGTTTAGGTCCACTTTCAATAATTTGTGATGTGACTTTCACATTTCTACATGCTGCTCCTCCCCTTTAAAAAAAAAAAAAAAAAAAAAATGTTTATTTAAAGCTGAGCCCCCCCAGGAATTTTTTTTCTCTCCATGCAATGGGGCCTTGCCTGCACAAGTCATCTACTTGTTTTGTCTAGGGGTGAGCAGAAAGTTTATACTCTCCCGATCCTTTGATGCTCCCCCACGGTCCAGCAGTGGAATGCTTCTGTCTATGGAGCCTGCTCTGCACATGATGACGTCAGGAACAGTCCACTATTCAAGACTGCTAGAGCTTGGGGGTGCCGGATCGGTGTTGTGCTGGGGAGGATCTGAGGATTAGGTAAGTACATCTCCACTCTCTACCCTACAAAAAAAAAATGAGCAGTTAACCCTTGCAGTGCGGGCACAGCCCCCCTGCATGGGAAGCCTTTTTTTACCCCAGAGTTCATCTTTACTAATTGTAGAGAATTTAAGAATAACCAAACTGGCTGCTACAATAGCTGGCTACTGAGAAAAGGAATCGGCCACATGGGGAGTGCATTGATTTTAGTGACTTGCCTTTGGGGACGGATTATTAAAGCAGAGATTCTGGGGGTGTAATGAGCAGGTCACGGTCCATACATGGGCGAAGAAGTAGATCGATCGTTTGTTTATAAACATTTCCTTTGGTAATTTAAAAATCACTTATAACCAATGTTGTGTTTATTCTTTTTTTTTTTTCTTTTTTTTAGCTCTCAAGTGTCTCCTGTCAGTGAATTTTCATAAACATGTCGTATGGCTCTGTGGATGGAACTGGATTTGGAAGTAGAAATCTTTTTGGCGGGCCGTCTTCTCAGGGTTACCAGCCTCTAGGTATGTCTAGTGTTGCTGTGTCTTCATCCTATCTGTGTCCTTTAGGGGCCAACGTGGTCACAATGTGTACATTTAGACCTGTGTACATGTGTGCCATGATTGGTTAGTACAACATTCATTTTTATGATTTTTTGTTTTGTGATGTAGAATATGTCTGATAATGCCGAATAAAATGGTGGTATTGTTTGTGGTCTTGACTAGAGAAGATCGGTTTCACTTACTGAGGCCTTTACTTTCCTGACTTTGGGATATGTTATTTGAGCGCTAATATGGTGTCAACGCGGGTCAAAGGCTCCTTGGAGAAGGACTTTTTATTATTTATTTCAGGTACTTGTATAGCGCCGTCAATTTACGCAGCGCTTAACATACATATTGTACATTCACATCAGTCCCTAACCCTCAAGGGGCGTCCAGTCTAAGGTCCCTAACCCTCAAGGGGCGTCCAATCCAAGGTCCCTAACCCCCAAGGGGCGTCCAATCTAAGGTCCCTAACCCTCAAGGGGCGTCCAGTCTAAGGTCCCTAACCCCCAAGGGGCGTCCAGTCCAAGGTCCCTAACCCCCAAGGGGCGTCCAGTCTAAGGTCCCTAACCCTCAAGGGGCGTCCAGTCTAAGGTCCCTAACCCTCAAGGGGCGTCCAGTCTAAGGTCCCTAACCCTCAAGGGGCGTCCAGTCTAAGGTCCCTAACCCTCAAGGGGCGTCCAATCTAAGGTCCCTAACCCCCAAGGGGCGTCCAATCTAAGGTCCCTAACCCTCAAGGGGCGTCCAATCCAAGGTCCCTAACCCCCAAGGGGCGTCCAATCTAAGGTCCCTAACCCTCAAGGGGCGTCCAGTCTAAGGTCCCTAACCCTCAAGGGGCGTCCAGTCTAAGGTCCCTAACCCTCAAGGGGCGTCCAATCCAAGGTCCCTAACCCCCAAGGGGCGTCCAATCTAAGGTTCCTAACCCTCAAGGGGCGTCCAATCCAAGGTCCCTAACTCACATTCATATATACACATACTAGGGACAGTTTAGACAGGAGCCAGTTAACCTACCAGCATGTCTTTGGAGTGTGGGAGGAAACCAGAGTATCCGGAGGTAACCCATGGAAGCACAGGGAGAACTTTCAAACTCCAGGCAGGAGGTGCCGTGGTTGGGATTCGAACCAACGACCCGAGTACTGCCAGGCGGAAGTGCTAACCATTTAGCCGCTGTGCTGCCCAATCCTATTTTCACTTTAGTGATTTGAAGTGTGACTTATTTATTTAATTTATTATTATTATTATTATACAGTATTTATAAAGCGCCAATAGTTCGCTCAGCGCTGTACATTACAGAGGGGGACAGAACAATAACAATACATTACAATGCAAAACATGAGGGGATCGAGGGCCCTGCTCCTTGGAGCTTACAATCTAGGAGGGAGGGGATGGTGGCACAGGAGGAGATAGCTGGGAGTTGCTGCCAGTTGGGAGGCAGCTGCTGCTCCCAATATAACAGCCATCAGGTGTGCGCCCCCCAGTTGCAGAGAGGGTGCTGCTGCATCCCATTTGACATGAATGGGACTTGCCTGCACAGGGATGCACAGAACACCTGTACTTTCCCCGGTTGGGCGAACATGACCCTAGCACAGATGTGCAGTATAATACGCCTGTGTGAACGAAGCTTCTGTTTGGAATTCCTCCATAAAAACTGTGCACTTCCTTTGCCTTGACATTCCTGTTTTGTAACCTCATAGCTGTATATCTGCAGTGTGAAATCCTCTGAGGACCTGTAGTGCAAGGATCTCCCTGCTTCTGCTTCATCCGTTCTGTGCTTCCTCCATCTCTGTCATTACCCCACCAGTCATCAGATCTGGGTTAAGATTTGGTGATGTCACTACTGTGCTGCTCACTGTTCTCCTTGCTGGAGGGGGTGCAGTATCTGAGGACCTGTAGTGCAAGGATCTCCCTGCTTCTGCTTCATCCGTTCTGTGCTTCCTCCATCTCTGTCATTACCCCACCAGTCATCAGATCTGGGTTAAGATTTGGTGATGTCACTACTGTGCTGCTCACTGTTCTCCTTGCTGGAGGGGGTGCAGTATCTGAGGACCTGTAGTGCAAGGATCTCCCTGCTTCTGCTTCATCCGTTCTGTGGATCTGTGCTTCCTCCATTTCTGTCATTACTCCACCAGTCATCAGATCTGGGTTGAGATTTGGTGATTTCACTACTGTGCTGCTCACTGTTCTTTCAGGGCAGAGTCGAAAGCAGAGTGGTGGGAGGGACCCAGCAGGCTCCAACCTCTACAGAAAACTACAGGAGGGGCAGAAACGAGACCAGTTCACCTGCACAAGGAGAGAGAGAGAGAGCAGAGTGGTGGGAGGGGCCCAGCAGGCTCCACCCTGTATATAAAACTACAGGAGGGGCGGAGACCAGACCCCCTGCACTAGGAGAGAGCAGCAGTGGGCGGTCTTTATTCCAGGAAGTCTCACTCTGGATGACGGCACAGATCTGGAAGAACTACACAAAGATCTCAAATTCCAGAGGAAGTCACATGACTGATGGATTTGGATTCCAGAGGAAGTCACATGACTGATGGATTTAGATTCCAGAGGAAGTCACATGACTGATGGATTTAGATTCCAGAGGAAGTCACATGACTGATGGATTTAGATTCCAGAGGAAGTCACATGACTGATGGATTTAGATTCCAGAGGAAGTCACATGACTGATGGATTTGGATTCCAGAGGAAGTCACATGACTGATGGATTTAGATTCCAGAGGAAGTCACATGACTGATGGATTTAGATTCCAGAGGAAGTCACATGACTGATGGATTTAGATTCCAGAGGAAGTCACATGACTGATGGATTTAGATTCCAGAGGAAGTCACATGACTGATGGATTTAGATTCCAGAGGAAATCACATGACTGATGGATTTAGATTCCAGAGGAAGTCACATGACTGATGGATTTAGATTCCAGAGGAAGTCACATGACTGATGGATTTAGATTCCAGAGGAAGTCACATGACTGATGGATTTGGATGATATTTGCTGATTGTGGAGTTGACCTTTAACCAATCACATGGAAGAGCCCCTCATCAGACCGGATGTACATAGGCCGTGCATCGTTTTCTTTTGGTTCTGTAGCTCGGTCCCACATGGTCCCGCCTCCTCTCTTCCCTCTAGAATTAGTGGATCTTCTTTTAGGAACTTGTTTCTGTGTATGAATAATGGAAGACTCCGCCATTCCTACCCCTTGTATGTGGATTATTCATGGCGACTCTTCTCTGCTAATTATTCAGGACAGGTACATCTTCCCCCCACTTCTGACAATAGGATGTCATGTTCTCTCCGTGCGGCTGCTGCCAGCTCTTTATTTTTTAATGATTCAAACAGGAAAATAAAACGGATTGCCAGTTAGAAAACGAGCGACATTTCCTTGTTTTGTCCGTCGACTCCTATAGCAGCGGCAAAGCGGCACCTCACCGCTATGGAGAATACAAAATATCTGAATGTTGCCTTTCCTGAGAACCCTACAGGCCTCCATTTCCATCCTTATGATGTGACGCTATTCCTCCCACTGACACCAATGAGGGGGCGCTATTCCTCCTACTGACACCAATGAGGGGGCACTATTCCTCCCACTGACACCAATGAGGGGGCGCTATTCCTCCTACTGACACCAATGAGGGGGCACTATTCCTCCCACTGACACCAATGAGGGGGCGCTATTCCTCCCTTGACACCAATGAGGGTGCACAATTGGTCCCACTGACATCAATGAGGGGGCACAATTGGTCCCACTGACACCAATGAGGGGGCACAATTGCTCCCACTGACACCAATGAGTGGGCACAATTGCTTCCACTGACACCAATGAGGGGGCACTATTCCTCCCACTGATACCAATGACGGGGCACTATTCCTCCCACTGATACCAATGACGGGGCACTATTCCTCCCACTGACACCAATGATGGGACACTATTCCTCCCACTGACACCAATGATGGGACACTATTCCTCCCACTGACACCAATGATGGGGCACTATTCCCCCCACTGACACCAATGATGGGGCACTATTCCCCCCACTGACACCAATGATGGAGCACTATTCCCCCCACTGACACCAATGATGGGGCACTATTCCCCCCACTGACACCAATGATGGGGCACTATTCCCCCCACTGACACCAATGATGGGGCACTATTCCCCCCACTGACACCAATGATGGGACACTATTCCCCCCACTGACACCAATGATGGGGCACTATTCCTCCCACTGACACCAATGATGGGGCACTATTCCTCCCACTGACATCAGTTATGGGGTGCTGTTCCTCCCACTGACACCAATGATGGGGCACTATTCCTCCCACTGACACCAATGATGGAGCACTATTCCCCCCACTGACACCAATGATGGGGCACTATTCCTCCCACTGACACCAATGATGGGGCACTATTCCTCCCACTGACATCAGTTATGGGGTGCTGTTCCTCCCACTGACACCAATGATGGGGCACTATTCCTCCCACTGATACCAATGATGGGGCACTATTCCTCCCACTGACACCAATGATGGGGCACTATTCCTCCCACTGACACCAATGATGGGGCACTATTCCTCCCACTGACACCAATGATGGGGCACTATTCCTCCCACTGACACCAATGATGAGGCACTATTTCACCCACTGACACCAGTGATGGGGCACTGTTCCTCCCACTGACACCAATGATGGGGCACTATTCCTCCCACTGACACCAATGATGGGGCACTGTTCCTCCCACTGACACCAATGACGGGGCACTGTTCCTCCCACTGACACCAATGATGGGGCACTATTCCTCCCACTGACACCAATGATGGGGCACTATTCCTCCCACTGACACCAATGATGGGGCACTATTCCTCCCACTGATACCAATGATGGGGCACTATTCCTCCCACTGACACCAATGATGGGGCACTATTCCTCCCACTGACACCAATGATGGGGCACTATTCCTCCCACTGACACCAATGATGGGGCACTATTCCTCCCACTGACACCAATGATGGGGCACTATTCCTCCCACCGACGGGGCACCGATGCCAGTGGTGGGGCGTTATTCCTCCTACTGACGCCAATGGCCACAGTTTAAACCCCCTAAAGTCTAAAGAACAGTAATCTGGCCCTTTGTTTGCAGTGTTTGGTGACCCCTGCTCTAGTGTACCCTGGACTTTGATTGGCTACTATAAAGCACCTTTTTCTCTCCCTTTCTTTCCTTCATTTACCGTGTGATTTATGAAAGCTTCGTCCATCCGTTCAGGACAGCAGAGCTCAGCGCTGACACCGTACAGGAAATCGTTATTTACAGCATCGCCGCCGCAGCCATTACACATTAACATTTTAATTGTGGTCGAAGGGCCTTGCGAATACCATTGTTAGCGGGAAAATAAATCAGGGAAGGAGCGGTAAAACATGCAGACTGTCGGCTGCCTTCTCTCCACGGAAGACTTTTGTCTTCAGAACTTCAAGAGCGCCCTTCGCGAAGGCTGCGAGACAAAGGCAGCCGGCTGTCTCCATGGGAGATCAGAACAAAACCCTTCATTGTCTGACGTACTCTATTAACCTCCATCACAAACCTTCTACATGTTTATTACCGATGGCCATGCACTGAAATCCCGCACTGAGGGCCCGCACTGAGGACCCGCACTGAGCGCCCGCACTGAGCGCCCGCACTGAGGACCCGCACTGAGGACCCGCACTGAGCTCCCGCACTGAGCTCCCGCACTGAGCACCCTTCATTGTCTGACGTACTCTATTAACCTCCATCACAAACCTTCTACATGTTTATTACCGATGGCCATGCACTGAAATCCCGCACTGAGGACCCGCACTGAGGACCCGCACTGAGCTCCCACACTGGGCCATTTTCTACTCCCTCAGGGCAAAGTCCAGCCCCCTAAAAGACCGTAAACTGGTCCTTTGTTTGGAAAGGTCAGAGACCCCTGATGTATAACATAAGAAACCGGGACATCCAGGGAACCCTGTAGCAGTGGCATGGAGTCCAGGGAACCCTGTAGCAGTGGCATGGAGTCCAGGGAACCCTGTAGCAGTGGCATGGAGTCCAGGGAACCCTGTAGCAGTGGCATGGAGTCCAGGGAACCCTGTAGCAGTGGCATGGAGTCCAGGGAATGGCGTAGGAAGCTCAGTACTTCTTGGTTAGGAAGAGACTCCAGAGGAACCCAATGGATGAGGTCAGATGCTGGGGTATGTCGTGTGGATGTGGCTACGCGTTCCTGCCTCTCTCAAGCCTTCGAGATTTCTTCCATCTCTCTGGAGGAGCTGCATCATGTGAAAGGAAGCTTGCTACAGTCTACCCCTGACAGAGCTGATAGACTGGCTGTTGGATTCAATTGGAGGTTTTTTCTCTGCTATAAGGAGGTTACACATACACTACTTGTGCCATAAGACATAGAAGATTGGAGGGGGGGGGGGTGGAGGGAGGATAAAAGACTAGAGGGGGGGGATGGAGGGAGGATAGAAGACTGGAGGGGGGGGGGGGTGGAGGGAGGATAGAAGACTGGAGGGGGGGATGGAGGGAGGATAGAAGACTGGAGGGGGGGGGGGGTGGAGGGAGGATAGAAGACTGGAGGGGGGGGATGGAGGGAGGATAGAAGACTGGAGGGGGGGGGGTGGAGGGAGGATAGAAGACTGGAGGGGGGGGTGGAGGGAGGATAGAAGACTGGAGGGGGGGGGGTGGAGGGAGGATAGAAGACTGGAGGGGGGGTGGAGGGAGGATAGAAGACTAGAGGGGGGGGTGGAGGGAGGATAGAAGACTAGAGGGGGGGATGGAGGGAGGATAGAAGACTAGAGGGGGGGGATGGAGGGAGGATAGAAGACTAGAGGGGGGGGATGGAGGGAGGATAGAAGACTGGAGGGGGGGGTGGAGGGAGGATAGAAGACTGGAGGGGGGGGTGGAGGGAGGATAGAAGACTGGAGGGGGGGATGGAGGGAGGATAGAAGACTGGAGGGGGGGGGGATGGAGGGAGGATAGAAGACTAGAGGGGGAGGATGGAGGGAGGGTAGAAGACTGGAGGGGCGGATGGAGGGGGGTATAGAAGACTGGATGGGGGGATGGAGGGAGGATAGAAGACTGGAGGGGGGGGGGGTGGAGGGAGGATAGAAGACTAGAGGGGGAGGATGGAAGGAGGGTAGAAGACTGGAGGGGCGGATGGAGGGGGGTATAGAAGACTGGATGGGGGGATGGAGGGAGGATAGAAGGCTGGAGGGGGCATGGAGGGGGGTATAGAAGACTGATGCGGAGGCCGGAGGGAGGATAGAAGGCTGAATGGGGGGGGGATGGAGGGGGTATAGAAGACTGGAGGGGGGGAAGGAGGGGGGTATAGAAGACTGGAGGGGGGGATGGAGGGGGTATAGAAGACTGGAGGGGGGATGGAGGGAGGATAGAAGGATGAAGGAGGTATAGAAGACTGGAGGGGGGGGGATGGAGGAGGTATAGAAGACTGGAGGGGGGGATGGAGGAGGTATAGAAGACTGGAGGGGTGATGGATGGGGTATAGAAGACTAGAGGGAGGGGGTGGAGGAGGTATAGAAGACTGGAGGGGGGGATGGAGGAGGTATAGAAGACTGGAGGGGGGGATGGAGGAGGTATAGAAGACTGGAGGGGGGGATGGAGGAGGTATAGAAGACTGGAGGGGGGGATGGAGGAGGTATAGAAGACTGGAGGGGTGATGGATGGGGTATAGAAGACTAGAGGGAGGGGGTGGAGGAGGTATAGAAGACTGGAGGGGGGGGGGGGGTGGAGGAGGTATAGAAGACTGGAGGGGGGCATGGAGGAGGTATAGAAGACTGGAGGGGGGGATGGAGGAGGTATAGAAGACTGGAGGGGGGGATGGAGGAGGTATAGAAGACTGGAGGGGGGGATGGAGGAGGTATAGAAGACTGGAGGGGGGGATGGGGGAAGTATAGAAGACTGGAGGGGGGGATGGATGGGGTATAGAAGACTGGAGGGGGGGATGGAGGAGGTATAAAAGACTGGAGGGGGGATGGATGGGGTATAGAAGGCTGAAGGGGGGGGTGGATGGGGTATAGAAGGCTGGAGGGGGGATGGATGGGGTATAGAAGGCTGGAGGGGGGGTGGATGGGGTATAGAAGGCTGGAGGGGGGATGGAGGAGGCATAGAAGGCTGGAGGGTGAGGATGGAGGGAGGATAGAAGGCTGGAGGGGGGGGATGGAGGGAGGATAGAAGGCTGGAGGGGGGGATGGAGGGAGGATAGAAGGCTGGAGGGGGGGATGGAGGGAGGATAGAAGGCTGGAGGGGGGGATGGAGGGAGGATAGAAGACTGGAGGGGGGATGGAGGGAGGATAGAAGGCTGGAGGGGGGGATGGAGGGAGGATAGAAGGCTTGAGGGGGGATGGAGGGAGGATAGAAGGCTGGAGGGGGGATGGAGGGAGGATAGAAGGCTGGAGGGGGGGATGGAGGGAGGATAGAAGGCTGGAGGGGGGGATGGAGGGAGGATAGAAGACTGGAGGGGGGGGGGATGGAGGGAGGATAGAAGACTAGAGGGGGAGGATGGAGGGAGGGTAGAAGACTGGAGGGGCGGATGGAGGGGGGTATAGAAGACTGGATGGGGGGATGGAGGGAGGATAGAAGACTGGAGGGGGGGGGGGTGGAGGGAGGATAGAAGACTAGAGGGGGAGGATGGAAGGAGGGTAGAAGACTGGAGGGGCGGATGGAGGGGGGTATAGAAGACTGGATGGGGGGATGGAGGGAGGATAGAAGGCTGGAGGGGGCATGGAGGGGGGTATAGAAGACTGATGCGGAGGCCGGAGGGAGGATAGAAGGCTGAATGGGGGGGGATGGAGGGGGTATAGAAGACTGGAGGGGGGGAAGGAGGGGGGTATAGAAGACTGGAGGGGGGGATGGAGGGGGTATAGAAGACTGGAGGGGGGATGGAGGGAGGATAGAAGGATGAAGGAGGTATAGAAGACTGGAGGGGGGGGGATGGAGGAGGTATAGAAGACTGGAGGGGGGGGATGGAGGAGGTATAGAAGACTGGAGGGGTGATGGATGGGGTATAGAAGACTAGAGGGAGGGGGTGGAGGAGGTATAGAAGACTGGAGGGGGGGATGGAGGAGGTATAGAAGACTGGAGGGGGGGATGGAGGAGGTATAGAAGACTGGAGGGGGGGATGGAGGAGGTATAGAAGACTGGAGGGGGGGATGGAGGAGGTATAGAAGACTGGAGGGGTGATGGATGGGGTATAGAAGACTAGAGGGAGGGGGTGGAGGAGGTATAGAAGACTGGAGGGGGGGGGGTGGAGGAGGTATAGAAGACTGGAGGGGGGCATGGAGGAGGTATAGAAGACTGGAGGGGGGCATGGAGGAGGTATAGAAGACTGGAGGGGGGGATGGAGGAGGTATAGAAGACTGGAGGGGGGGATGGAGGAGGTATAGAAGACTGGAGGGGGGGATGGGGGAAGTATAGAAGACTGGAGGGGGGGATGGATGGGGTATAGAAGACTGGAGGGGGGGATGGAGGAGGTATAAAAGACTGGAGGGGGGATGGATGGGGTATAGAAGGCTGAAGGGGGGGGTGGATGGGGTATAGAAGGCTGGAGGGGGGATGGATGGGGTATAGAAGGCTGGAGGGGGGGTGGATGGGGTATAGAAGGCTGGAGGGGGGATGGAGGGAGGATAGAAGGCTGGAGGGGGGGGATGGAGGGAGGATAGAAGGCTGGAGGGGGGGATGGAGGGAGGATAGAAGGCTGGAGGGGGGGATGGAGGGAGGATAGAAGGCTGGAGGGGGGGATGGAGGGAGGATAGAAGGCTGGAGGGGGGGATGGAGGGAGGATAGAAGGCTGGAGGGGGGATGGAGGGAGGATAGAAGGCTGGAGGGGGGATGGAGGGAGGATAGAAGGCTGGAGGGGGGATGGAGGGAGGATAGAAGGCTGGAGGGGGGGATGGAGGGAGGATAGAAGGCTGGAGGGGGGATGGAGGGAGGATAGAAGGCTGGAGGGGGGATGGAGGGAGGTATAGAAGGCTGATGTGGAGGCCGGAGGGAGGATGTAAGCCTGATTTTATAGTTGGCCAGCTATGAAAAGTATAAAAACTTTTTTAGTCCGAGTATTTTTGTGGAAAGGTTTGTTACCCGGGAAGGTTTGTTACCCGGAGAGGTTTGTTACCCGGAGAGGTTTGTTACCCGGAGAGGTTTGTTACCCGGAGAGGTTTGTTACCCGGAGAGGTTTGTTACCCGGAGAGGTTTGTTACCCGGAGAGGTTTGTTACCCGGAGAGGTTTGTTACCCGGACAATGCTGATTACACGTCTCTCTTCCAGTCATTTAAGGTCACACAGATGTGGAGATTCGGGTGTTTTCGGTCCGGGATTGTGTACAGAGGGCAGACTAATGCAAGGTCCCATAAGGGGGCTCACCGAGGGGGGGATGGATTGGACGCTCACAAACCTTTGTGTATTGAACTTGCGGTATATTTTCTCGATTGTACGGATCCGTGACGAGGTTCTCATAGTAAAGAGTGGATCCGTTTTATACATTTAGTTGGCTGTGCGGCTGAGTGCCGGCCTTCCTTTGTTGTTACCAGGCTGCCTCAAGTGCTTAAAAGGCTTTTCCATTGTAGGACAAAAAAAAAAAAAGAAGCAGATTCTTGCTTTAGACGGCACACAATCGGGGAGGAAAGGTAAATTCATTCACTGAATAAAAAGCAATGCAGCGTGCAGGAGTGCAGGTGAGGAACCCGGAGCCACACAACCAGCCTCCATGGGTTACTAATAGATGGGGCGTTCAGTTGGGGGGTTGGGCTCCGATACATCTACACATCCTCCAGCTCGCTAGGACTTGCCGTCGTGAAGAACACGACCCAATCCCGTGAAGTTACAGAGGGACTCCCCTCCCCTCTGGGTGATCCGTGTACATCGCAGGGATTGACTTTTGTAGCGGATTCCTTCCTGTGTCGGCTCTGAAGAAAAAGCTGTTTGTTGTGTGAAAGATGAAGGTGAACGAGGGAGACTATTTCATTACTAATCACCTGATACACTGGGTGTTCTAATGAGGAAAACTGCAGGGTCTGCAACCCTTTAAAAGTGATTCTAGTATGTCAACCCTCAGCTTGTAAAACAGCCTGTTCAGTTTAATATAGAAATGAAAGATAAAACATTTGTGTATAGAAATGAAAAAAAACAAACAAAACTTATAAATACCCTCACCCCCCCCCCCTGTTTTTTTGTTTAGTCATTACCCTGTGCTAAAAGCAGAGCTCCACCCAAAAGGGGAAGTTCCACTTTAAATCTTTGTCCCTTGCTGCCTTTGGTTACCAGGGGAGGTACCTGAATTTAACAGATATCCACTCCCACTTTTGGTGCGATGAGAAGCGAAAGTTGTCCCTCTCCCCTCCCCGTAGTCTTCTGGGACACATGACAGGTCCCAGGAGACTACGGGACCATTCAGGAAGCGCAGTGCTTCTCATGAAGCTGCAAGCTGTCACAAGCGGGTCTCCACACTGAAGATGCCGGCGCCAGGGAGAGAAGACGGCCAGTGAAACCAGTCATGGTGAGGACACTGCTGGAACAAGGGACAGATGAGTGTCTCTGGAACACATGACAGGTCCCAGGAGACTACGGGACCATTCAGGAAGCACAGTGCTTCTCGTGAAGTCACAGCTGGGTGTCCACACTGAAGAAGACGGCCCGTGAAACCAGTCATGGTGAGGACACTGCTGGAACAAGGGACAGATGAGTATCTCTGGAACACATGACAGGTCCCAGGAGTCTACAGGACCATTCAGGAAGCACAATGCTTCTCGTTAAGTCACAGCTGGGTGTCCACACTGAAGAAGACGGCCAGTGAAACCAGTCATGGTGAGGACACTGCTGGAACAAGGGACAGATGAGTATCTCTGGAACACATGACAGGTCCCAGGAGACTACGGGACCATTCAGGAAGCACAGTGCTTCTCGTGAAGTCACAGCTGGGTGTCCACACTGAAGAAGACGGCCAGTGAAACCAGTCATGGTGAGGACACTGCTGGAACAAGGGACAGATGAGTGTCTCTGGAACACATGACAGGTCCCAGGAGACTACGGGACCATTCAGGAAGCACAGTGCTTCTCGTGAAGTCACAGCTGGGTGTCCACACTGAAGAAGACGGCCAGTGAAACCAGTCATGGTGAGGACACTGCTGGAACAAGGGACAGATGAGTATCTCTGGAACACATGACAGGTCCCAGGAGTCTACGGGACCATTCAGGAAGCGCTTCGCTAATTGTGAAGCCGCAAGCTGTCACAGCTGGGTGTCCACACTGAAGATGCCGGCGTCAGGGAGAGAAGACGGCCGGTGAAACCAGTTATGGTGAGGACACCGATGGAACAAGGGACAGATGAGTATCTCTGGGGCACATGACAGGTCCCAGGAGACTACGGGACCATTCAGGAAGCGCAGTGCTACCCGTGAAGCTGCAAGCTGTCACAGCCGGGTGTCCACACTGAAGATGCCGGCGTCAGGGAGAGAAGACGGCTGGTGAAAAGAGTCATGGTGAGGACACCGCTGGAACAAGGGACAGGCGAGTGTCTATGCATTTTAATAGTCACCAGCTACAGTTTTTGTAGCCGTTGACTTTTATTTATTTTATTCAACTGGTACTCCGCTTTATGTAGTTCAGAGAGGTGGGGGGAGGAGAAACAGCATCACACTGGCCTTCCCAGTGAATGACTGTGGTGTCAGGACAAGTCTGGTCATTGGAGGAGAGAAGGCAAAGTTCCCAGCACCGCTAGAGAACTGACCGCGCTGTGTTCTCATGCCTAGTTTGGTCAGTGTTTAACAGGAAAGGAATGGGAGTGGCAGGATCATGTACAATGCAGGGCTATGAACCCTACTGTGCAACCACGGGCAGGAGCACCTTAGAGAGTAGGTTATGGGCAACCAGTCACAATGCTGGGGACAGTTTGTACCCTATTCCTTTATCCCCAGGTAAAAAAAAGACATTTGAAAACGTTGTAGTGGGGAGGGGGCAGGGATAGATTTTTTGTTTTTTTTGAGTTGAGTTTTAAGGGAGTCTGCTTTAAACCCGTTATTTTATCTTTCTTTCTGTGTCCCGAGGCCAGAGAGGCTATTAGACCATTCTGAGTCTGTAATGCGGAGCTCCTCTCTGCAGCTTCCATATCCTAAATGATGTAATAATAAATATAATTCTTAAAACAATTTTCCGTCGTGCGCAGTATTCGCTGTACCGGCTGCAGAAAATCACCCTCTGGCCGCCTTCGACTTTCTTTCGTTTTCTCTGCATAGCAATGTATTGTCAGCAGAACTGTTTTCTCCGCCACCATTATTTTCTACGTGCGAATCGATCACCTACTGCATTAAAGCCATTGGCCTCCACCGTGTGCCTGCGCACAAAAATAAATCCAGCGATCCATCATAGCCCGATGATGCGTAATGCAGGGCTCCGCTATTATCTCTTTAATTAAGAGCCGCCATTAGAGTAAGAGGTTTGCATCGGGCAGCCATTGCCAGAAGACGAATTCCCTCACTATGGCCGCTGTCACATTCTTCAGGTTTAATGAGGGAAAATCTCTGCCAGATCTCCCATTTTCATCCGCCGCCCATCCTTCACCATTATATTTCTTGGACTTTTATCGCCTGCCTTAAGTTTAAGATAAAGAATTGGGTATAGAATGACGTTAATTTTGATGTACCGGAGAAAAAGATACTCCTGAAAAGCTCCATAATTTTTCTGCCCCGACAGAGGAGGTGTGCGCGTCCCTAACCGTTCCGGAGAACTCCGCTGATCTCTGCTGAAGTCTAAGCTGACCACCTCATTTCCAATGATGGAATGTCAAGGCTTGGCCATCCTTGGCTGGACCAGAGATTTTTTTTTTTTTCCTTTTGGTAAACAGTACATAAAGATATAGAGACAAGAAAAATATCAGCCAACAGATGGGTCCTAAAACACGTCATGTGAGTGTTC
>NW_028321246.1:0-48869 GCF_062004578.1 Staurois parvus
AAGAGATAATCCCCTTTTAACCAGGCCTCTTCCTCATCTTTCCTGCTACAGCTTACCCCTCCTACCTTTTCCCACCCTCAGCTTCCCCTTCTCCCTCCACCAACCCTTTCCCCCTGGCTTCAGAATCTCCTTTGATCCAGGCCCAACACCCCCTTCCTCACCTACCTATACCCCCCCCTCCCCCACATCTGTCACCATCCCGCTCCCCCTTTCAACCCCCTCTTACTTATCCCCACCCCCTTTTACCCAGGCACAACCCCTGTCCCTCTCCAACTCTATCTTCCTCATAGCTTCCCCTCCTACCTCTACCAACACTTTCCCCCAGCTTTCCCTTTTAAGCAGTCACAGCGACTTGCCCCCTATCAGTGACCCCCCCCCCCCCCTCAACCCTGATTGCTAATCACCCTGACCCACCAGCTGCTTCCAGAGTCCACTTCCAGCATCCCTATACTTCTGTTCAGCAGTTTCCCTGCCTCAGCTTCCCCCCTCCAAATCAACCCCTTTGCCCAGGCCCCACCCTGCTCCTGAAACCCCGCTGTTGCCCATCCCAGCTTGATTGTGGAACCACTGAGGATGTTACCTACTTGGCACCTCTAACTTAGCCAATTTAGACATGATTTAAGCCCACTTTAATGAATTCCCGCCCACATGCCACACTGGGGATTCGAACCCAGGATCTTCCGTTGACACACCCAGCGCTTTCCCCACTGCGCCACCGTGGAAGGTGCTTGTCATGTCTCCCAAAAAACAGGGTCTTATCCATCATAATGACCGGATAATCCACATTGGACACATTGGCAACAAGTACACGACATTTTAACCCTTACCAGAAGTATCTCTGACAGTGGCGCAGGCAGTAAGGCTCTGGGCTTGCGAGCACGAGGCTGTAAGTTTGAATCCACGCACCGGTGCACACAAACAGCATAGGAGCATTTAAGTAGATTGCATTGAGTGCGGCATCAATAATTGGCTTGTTTGCGGTCGCGTGACATAAAAATATTCCAAAAACCATCCTTTTATTTTCAAGGGCCTCTAATGCAACGGAAATATGCTGTTTGGAGGAGTCATTTCTTGGGCCCCCCAAAAATGCTGATGTTGACATGCCTGTAAGAATTGTCTGGGTAGCCATTTCTCCATAATGAGGATTAAAAAAAAAAATGTGTTTATCAAGAGCCCCCTTGCCCTCTGTGCTCATGCGTAAATGCAAACGCATGCGTGGGTCCCGCACGCCTGCGTACACGGTGATCGCACCACACATGTCAGGTATCGGCGCAAACGTCAGACTGAGAGCAAGACCCTCGGTGTCACTTTAAACTGGTAGCCTGTAAAGTGTCACCTATGGATAACTTAAGGCCCCTGCATTAATGTGCATTTTGTTTTCTCAGACATTTGCAAAAAACAACATTTTATTTTCCAGGGCTTCTGGTTAAAAGAAAAAAAGGATGTTTAGAGGTTCTAAGCAATTTTTGCGTTGCCACCATAAGTGTTGACATGCGTGTAAAACATGTCAGAATTGGCCTGGCTAGCTATTTCTCCATAAAGAGGATCTGTCGTGCCCTATGTTTTCCCCAGTTAAGAAATAAAAAAAGAAAGATTAAAGCAAATTACAAAAAAAAATGTTTTTTTCCAGAGCCCTTTTGCCCTCTGTGCTCATGAGTAAATGCAAAACGCATATGTGGGTCCCGCACGCCTACGTACACGGTGATCGCACCACACATGTCAGGTATCGGCGCAAACGTCAGACTGAGAGCAAGACCCCCGGTGTCACTTTAAACTGGTAGCCTGTAAAGTGTCACCTATAGAGAATTTAAGGCCCCTGCGTTAACGTGCCTATTTTCCTAAACATTGGCGTTTGAAAACCGGCTGTGCAAATATCGCGTGGTGTAGAAAAAATGCGATCGCCGCTATTTTATTTTCTAGGACCTCTGGTTATAAACAATATGATATTGTTTATGGGGGGGTATGAAAGGAACCAGAAGGGAGGGGAGGGGTAGAGCTGGTAGGCATAGGTAGGAGCACCCTAAGGGGTGTGGATGACAACGGGGAGGGAGGTATGGTGCAGGGAAGAAAGGATCGTGAGGGGGGGGGTCAAAGCTAGTTGTCAGGCATGGGGGCACTGGGGAAGGGGGCTTGGAGGCAAGGGGTAGAGCTGGTAGGCATAGGTAGGAGGATGATAGTGGGGAGGTATGGTGCAGGGAAGAAAGGATCCAGAAGGGTGGAGAGGTGAGGGCCTGTGAGAAGTGAAAGGGGAGTCAAAGCTAGCATGGAGGCACTGGGGAAAGGGTAGAGCTGGTAGGCAGGAGCACCCTTGTGGTGGGGTGATAGTGGGGAGGTAGGGTGGAGAAGGCTATGTGAAGGGGAGTCAACGCTAAGCTTGTCAGATATGGGCTAAGTGAGAGGGAAGATGTGGTGGGGGTACAGAGGGCAGTATTGTGAGGAGAGTAAGAAGGGAGGGCCAGGCAAAAGAGAGGGGGAGCAAGGTTGTCCAGCTGCATAGAGTGTCCTCATCCTACACACCTGTCCCTTACCGCAGCTTCCCCTTTTAACACCACTGGTCCCCCACTCTTCCCCAACCCTTTCACCAGGCCCACTTCCTCATCTTCCTGCCAACGCTTACCCCTCCTACCTTTTCCCACCCAACACCCCTGCCTCTTCCCTATCCCCACCCCCATATCAGCTTCCCCCTCCTTTTACCAACCCTTTCCCCATGCCTCAGAATCCCCTTTTAACCAGGCCTCTTCCTCATCTTCCTGCTACAGCTTACCCCTCCTACCTTTTCCCACCCTCAGCTTCCCCTTCTCCCTCCACCAACCCTTTCCCCCTGGCTTCAGAATCTCCTTTGATCCAGGCCCAACACCCCCTTCCTCACCTACCTATACCCCCCCCTCCCCCCACATCTGTCACCATCCCGCTCCCCCTTTCAACCCCCTCTTACTTATCCCCACCCCCTTTTACCCAGGCACAACCCCTGTCCCTCTCCAACTCTATCTTCCTCATAGCTTCCCCTCCTACCTCTACCAACACTTTCCCCCAGCTTTCCCTTTTAAGCAGTCACAGCGACTTGCCCCCTATCAGTGACCCCCCCCCCCCCCCTCAACCCTGATTGCTAATCACCCTGACCCACCAGCTGCTTCCAGAGTCCACTTCCAGCATCCCTATACTTCTGTTCAGCAGTTTCCCTGCCTCAGCTTCCCCCCTCCAAATCAACCCCTTTGCCCAGGCCCCACCCTGCTCCTGAAACCCCGCTGTTGCCCATCCCAGCTTGATTGTGGAACCACTGAGGATGTTACCTACTTGGCACCTCTAACTTAGCCAATTTAGACATGATTTAAGCCCACTTTAATGAATTCCCGCCCACATGCCACACTGGGGATTCGAACCCAGGATCTTCCGTTGACACACCCAGCGCTTTCCCCACTGCGCCACCGTGGAAGGTGCTTGTCATGTCTCCCAAAAAACAGGGTCTTATCCATCATAATGACCGGATAATCCACATTGGACACATTGGCAACAAGTACACGACATTTTAAACCCTTACCAGAAGTATCTCTGACAGTGGCGCAGGCAGTAAGGCTCTGGGCTTGCGAGCACGAGGCTGTAAGTTTGAATCCACGCACCGGTGCACACAAACAGCATAGGAGCATTTAAGTAGATTGCATTGAGTGCGGCATCAATAATTGGCTTGTTTGCGGTCGCGTGACATAAAAATATTCCAAAAACCATCCTTTTATTTTCAAGGGCCTCTAATGCAACGGAAATATGCTGTTTGGAGGAGTCATTTCTTGGGCCCCCCAAAAATGCTGATGTTGACATGCCTGTAAGAATTGTCTGGGTAGCCATTTCTCCATAATGAGGATTAAAAAAAAAAATGTGTTTATCAAGAGCCCCCTTGTCCTCTGTGCTCATGCGTAAATGCAAACGCATGCGTGGGTCCCGCACGCCTGCGTACACGGTGATCGCACCACACATGTCAGGTATCGGCGCAAACGTCAGACTGAGAGCAAGACCCTCGGTGTCACTTTAAACTGGTAGCCTGTAAAGTGTCACCTATGGATAACTTAAGGCCCCTGCATTAATGTGCATTTTGTTTTCTCAGACATTTGCAAAAAACAACATTTTATTTTCCAGGGCTTCTGGTTAAAAGAAAAAAAGGATGTTTAGAGGTTCTAAGCAATTTTTGCGTTGCCACCATAAGTGTTGACATGCGTGTAAAACATGTCAGAATTGGCCTGGCTAGCTATTTCTCCATAAAGAGGATCTGTCGTGCCCTATGTTTTCCCAGTTAAGAAATAAAAAAAGAAAGATTAAAGCAAATTACAAAAAAAAATGTTTTTTTCCAGAGCCCTTTTGCCCTCTGTGCTCATGAGTAAATGCAAAACGCATATGTGGGTCCCGCACGCCTACGTACACGGTGATCGCACCACACATGTCAGGTATCGGCGCAAACGTCAGACTGAGAGCAAGACCCCCGGTGTCACTTTAAACTGGTAGCCTGTAAAGTGTCACCTATAGAGAATTTAAGGCCCCTGCGTTAACGTGCCTATTTTCCTAAACATTGGCGTTTGAAAACCGGCTGTGCAAATATCGCGTGGTGTAGAAAAAATGCGATCGCCGCTATTTTATTTTCTAGGACCTCTGGTTATAAACAATATGATATTTAAGGGCTTCTAAGTCATTTTTCCGGCAAATTAAAAATACTGATTTTAACATGCATGTAAGAAATGTCACAATTGGCTTGGGTAGCAGGTAGCTAAGGTAAGCTAGGCTGCCTCAACATGTACATGATAAGGCCCCCGCATTTTAGAGATCAACACGTGCATCTCTGACAGTGGCGCGGGCAGTAAGGCTCTGGGCTTGCGAGCACGAGGTCGTGAGTTCAAATCCCCGTACCGGGGCACGCAAACAGCATAGGAGCATTTAAATAGGATTGCATCGAGTGCGGCATCAATAAATGGCTTGTTTGCGGTCGCTTCTTACAATTGACGCGTGACGTACAAATATTGCAAAGACCATCCTTTTATTTTCAAGGGCCTCTAATGCAACGGAAATACGTTGTTTGGAGGAGTCATTTTTTGGTCCCCCCAAAAATGTTGATGTTGACATGCCTGTAAGAATTGTCTGGGTAGCCATTTCTCCATAATGAGGATTAAAAAAAAAAATGTGTTTATCAAGAGCCCCCTTGCCCTCTGTGCTCATGCGTAAATGCAAACGCATGCGTGGGTCCCGCACGCCTGCGTACACGGTGATCGCACCACACATGTCAGGTATCGGCGCAAACGTCAGACTGAGAGCAAGACCCTCGGTGTCACTTTAAACTGGTAGCCTGTAAAGTGTCACCTATGGATAACTTAAGGCCCCTGCATTAATGTGCATTTTGTTTTCTCAGACATTTGCAAAAAACAACATTTTATTTTCCAGGGCTTCTGGTTAAAAGAAAAAAAGGATGTTTAGAGGTTCTAAGCAATTTTTGCGTTGCCACCATAAGTGTTGACATGCGTGTAAAACATGTCAGAATTGGCCTGGCTAGCTATTTCTCCATAAAGAGGATCTGTCGTGCCCTATGTTTTCCCAGTTAAGAAATAAAAAAAGAAAGATTAAAGCAAATTACAAAAAAAAATGTTTTTTTCCAGAGCCCTTTTGCCCTCTGTGCTCATGAGTAAATGCAAAACGCATATGTGGGTCCCGCACGCCTACGTACACGGTGATCGCACCACACATGTCAGGTATCGGCGCAAACGTCAGACTGAGAGCAAGACCCCCGGTGTCACTTTAAACTGGTAGCCTGTAAAGTGTCACCTATAGAGAATTTAAGGCCCCTGCGTTAACGTGCCTATTTTCCTAAACATTGGCGTTTGAAAACCGGCTGTGCAAATATCGCGTGGTGTAGAAAAAATGCGATCGCCGCTATTTTATTTTCTAGGACCTCTGGTTATAAACAATATGATATTTAAGGGCTTCTAAGTCATTTTTCCGGCAAATTAAAAATACTGATTTTAACATGCATGTAAGAAATGTCACAATTGGCTTGGGTAGCAGGTAGCTAAGGTGAGCTAGGCTGCCTCAACATGTGCATGATAAGGCCCCCGCATTTTAGCTATCAACACGTGCATCTCTGACAGTGGCGCAGGCAGTAAGGCTCTGGGCTTGCGAGCACGAGGTCGTGAGTTCAAAACCCTACTCTGCTGCATTGGAGACTTTGTCATAAACATCCATGGAGCGCCGTGCCAGTAAGTTTACACTTGAAAAGCAAATGTAGAGGGGTGTTATAAAGTCACACTATTTTATTTTCCAGGACCTCTGAATTTGAAAACATCTGATGTTTGGGGTTTCTACGTCATTTTGTGGTTTTTGATGTTACCACGCATGTAAGTAAATGTCACAATTTGCCGGGGTAGCAAGTGGCTAAGGTTAGATAGGATTCCTCAAAAGTAGAGCTGGTAGGAGCACCCTAAGGGGTGTGGATGGGAGGGGGGGTATGAAAGGAACCAGAAGGGAGGGGAGGGGTAGAGCTGGTAGGCATAGGTAGGAGCACCCTAAGGGGTGTGGATGACAACGGGGAGGGAGGTATGGTGCAGGGAAGAAAGGATCGTGAGGGGGGGGTCAAAGCTAGTTGTCAGGCATGGGGGCACTGGGGAAGGGGGCTTGGAGGCAAGGGGTAGAGCTGGTAGGCATAGGTAGGAGGATGATAGTGGGGAGGTATGGTGCAGGGAAGAAAGGATCCAGAAGGGTGGAGAGGTGAGGGCCTGTGAGAAGTGAAAGGGGAGTCAAAGCTAGCATGGAGGCACTGAAGAAAGGGTAGAGCTGGTAGGCAGGAGCACCCTTGTGGTGGGGTGATAGTGGGGAGGTAGGGTGGAGAAGGCTATGTGAAGGGGAGTCAACGCTAAGCTTGTCAGATATGGGCTAAGTGAGAGGGAAGATGTGGTGGGGGTACAGAGGGCAGTATTGTGAGGAGAGTAAGAAGGGAGGGCCAGGCAAAAGAGAGGGGGAGCAAGGTTGTCCAGCTGCATAGAGTGTCCTCATCCTACACACCTGTCCCTTACCGCAGCTTCCCCTTTTAACACCACTGGTCCCCCACTCTTCCCCAACCCTTTCACCAGGCCCACTTCCTCATCTTCCTGCCAACGCTTACCCCTCCTACCTTTTCCCACCCAACACCCCTGCCTCTTCCCTATCCCCACCCCCATATCAGCTTCCCCCTCCTTTTACCAACCCTTTCCCCATGCCTCAGAATCCCCTTTTAACCAGGCCTCTTCCTCATCTTCCTGCTACAGCTTACCCCTCCTACCTTTTCCCACCCTCAGCTTCCCCTTCTCCCTCCACCAACCCTTTCCCCCTGGCTTCAGAATCTCCTTTGATCCAGGCCCAACACCCCCTTCCTCACCTACCTATACCCCCCCCTCCCCCACATCTGTCACCATCCCGCTCCCCCTTTCAACCCCCTCTTACTTATCCCCACCCCCTTTTACCCAGGCACAACCCCTGTCCCTCTCCAACTCTATCTTCCTCATAGCTTCCCCTCCTACCTCTACCAACACTTTCCCCCAGCTTTCCCTTTTAAGCAGTCACAGCGACTTGCCCCCTATCAGTGACCCCCCCCCCCCCCCTCAACCCTGATTGCTAATCACCCTGACCCACCAGCTGCTTCCAGAGTCCACTTCCAGCATCCCTATACTTCTGTTCAGCAGTTTCCCTGCCTCAGCTTCCCCCCTCCAAATCAACCCCTTTGCCCAGGCCCCACCCTGCTCCTGAAACCCCGCTGTTGCCCATCCCAGCTTGATTGTGGAACCACTGAGGATGTTACCTACTTGGCACCTCTAACTTAGCCAATTTAGACATGATTTAAGCCCACTTTAATGAATTCCCGCCCACATGCCACACTGGGGATTCGAACCCAGGATCTTCCGTTGACACACCCAGCGCTTTCCCCACTGCGCCACCGTGGAAGGTGCTTGTCATGTCTCCCAAAAAACAGGGTCTTATCCATCATAATGACCGGATAATCCACATTGGACACATTGGCAACAAGTACACGACATTTTAACCCTTACCAGAAGTATCTCTGACAGTGGCGCAGGCAGTAAGGCTCTGGGCTTGCGAGCACGAGGCTGTAAGTTTGAATCCACGCACCGGTGCACACAAACAGCATAGGAGCATTTAAGTAGATTGCATTGAGTGCGGCATCAATAATTGGCTTGTTTGCGGTCGCGTGACATAAAAATATTCCAAAAACCATCCTTTTATTTTCAAGGGCCTCTAATGCAACGGAAATATGCTGTTTGGAGGAGTCATTTCTTGGGCCCCCCAAAAATGCTGATGTTGACATGCCTGTAAGAATTGTCTGGGTAGCCATTTCTCCATAATGAGGATTAAAAAAAAAAATGTGTTTATCAAGAGCCCCCTTGCCCTCTGTGCTCATGCGTAAATGCAAACGCATGCGTGGGTCCCGCACGCCTGCGTACACGGTGATCGCACCACACATGTCAGGTATCGGCGCAAACGTCAGACTGAGAGCAAGACCCTCGGTGTCACTTTAAACTGGTAGCCTGTAAAGTGTCACCTATGGATAACTTAAGGCCCCTGCATTAATGTGCATTTTGTTTTCTCAGACATTTGCAAAAAACAACATTTTATTTTCCAGGGCTTCTGGTTAAAAGAAAAAAAGGGAGTTTAGAGGTTCTAAGCAATTTTTGCGTTGCCACCATAAGTGTTGACATGCGTGTAAAACATGTCAGAATTGGCCTGGCTAGCTATTTCTCCATAAAGAGGATCTGTCGTGCCCTATGTTTTCCCAGTTAAGAAATAAAAAAAGAAAGATTAAAGCAAATTACAAAAAAAAATGTTTTTTTCCAGAGCCCTTTTGCCCTCTGTGCTCATGAGTAAATGCAAAACGCATATGTGGGTCCCGCACGCCTACGTACACGGTGATCGCACCACACATGTCAGGTATCGGCGCAAACGTCAGACTGAGAGCAAGACCCCCGGTGTCACTTTAAACTGGTAGCCTGTAAAGTGTCACCTATAGAGAATTTAAGGCCCCTGCGTTAACGTGCCTATTTTCCTAAACATTGGCGTTTGAAAACCGGCTGTGCAAATATCGCGTGGTGTAGAAAAAATGCGATCGCCGCTATTTTATTTTCTAGGACCTCTGGTTATAAACAATATGATATTTAAGGGCTTCTAAGTCATTTTTCCGGCAAATTAAAAATACTGATTTTAACATGCATGTAAGAAATGTCACAATTGGCTTGGGTAGCAGGTAGCTAAGGTGAGCTAGGCTGCCTCAACATGTGCATGATAAGGCCCCCGCATTTTAGCTATCAACACGTGCATCTCTGACAGTGGCGCAGGCAGTAAGGCTCTGGGCTTGCGAGCACGAGGTCGTGAGTTCAAATCCCCGTACCGGGGCACGCAAACAGCATAGGAGCATTTAAATAGGATTGCATCGAGTGCGGCATCAATAAATGGCTTGTTTGCGGTCGCTTCTTACAATTGACGCGTGACGTACAAATATTGCAAAGACCATCCTTTTATTTTCAAGGGCCTCTAATGCAACGGAAATACGTTGTTTGGAGGAGTCATTTTTTGGTCCCCCCAAAAATGTTGATGTTGACATGCCTGTAAGAATTGTCTGGGTAGCCATTTCTCCATAATGAGGATTAAAAAAAAAAATGTGTTTATCAAGAGCCCCCTTGCCCTCTGTGCTCATGCGTAAATGCAAACGCATGCGTGGGTCCCGCACGCCTGCGTACACGGTGATCGCACCACACATGTCAGGTATCGGCGCAAACGTCAGACTGAGAGCAAGACCCTCGGTGTCACTTTAAACTGGTAGCCTGTAAAGTGTCACCTATGGATAACTTAAGGCCCCTGCATTAATGTGCATTTTGTTTTCTCAGACATTTGCAAAAAACAACATTTTATTTTCCAGGGCTTCTGGTTAAAAGAAAAAAAGGGAGTTTAGAGGTTCTAAGCAATTTTTGCGTTGCCACCATAAGTGTTGACATGCGTGTAAAACATGTCAGAATTGGCCTGGCTAGCTATTTCTCCATAAAGAGGATCTGTCGTGCCCTATGTTTTCCCAGTTAAGAAATAAAAAAAGAAAGATTAAAGCAAATTACAAAAAAAAATGTTTTTTTCCAGAGCCCTTTTGCCCTCTGTGCTCATGAGTAAATGCAAAACGCATATGTGGGTCCCGCACGCCTACGTACACGGTGATCGCACCACACATGTCAGGTATCGGCGCAAACGTCAGACTGAGAGCAAGACCCCCGGTGTCACTTTAAACTGGTAGCCTGTAAAGTGTCACCTATAGAGAATTTAAGGCCCCTGCGTTAACGTGCCTATTTTCTTAAACATTGGCGTTTGAAAACCGGCTGTGCAAATATCGCGTGGTGTAGAAAAAATGCGATCGCCGCTATTTTATTTTCTAGGACCTCTGGTTATAAACAATATGATATTTAAGGGCTTCTAAGTCATTTTTCCGGCAAATTAAAAATACTGATTTTAACATGCATGTAAGAAATGTCACAATTGGCTTGGGTAGCAGGTAGCTAAGGTAAGCTAGGCTGCCTCAACATGTACATGATAAGGCCCCCGCATTTTAGAGATCAACACGTGCATCTCTGACAGTGGCGCGGGCAGTAAGGCTCTGGGCTTGCGAGCACGAGGTCGTGAGTTCAAATCCCCGTACCGGGGCACGCAAACAGCATAGGAGCATTTAAATAGGATTGCATCGAGTGCGGCATCAATAAATGGCTTGTTTGCGGTCGCTTCTTACAATTGACGCGTGACGTACAAATATTGCAAAGACCATCCTTTTATTTTCAAGGGCCTCTAATGCAACGGAAATACGTTGTTTGGAGGAGTCATTTTTTGGTCCCCCCAAAAATGTTGATGTTGACATGCCTGTAAGAATTGTCTGGGTAGCCATTTCTCCATAATGAGGATTAAAAAAAAAAATGTGTTTATCAAGAGCCCCCTTGCCCTCTGTGCTCATGCGTAAATGCAAACGCATGCGTGGGTCCCGCACGCCTGCGTACACGGTGATCGCACCACACATGTCAGGTATCGGCGCAAACGTCAGACTGAGAGCAAGACCCTCGGTGTCACTTTAAACTGGTAGCCTGTAAAGTGTCACCTATGGATAACTTAAGGCCCCTGCATTAATGTGCATTTTGTTTTCTCAGACATTTGCAAAAAACAACATTTTATTTTCCAGGGCTTCTGGTTAAAAGAAAAAAAGGATGTTTAGAGGTTCTAAGCAATTTTTGCGTTGCCACCATAAGTGTTGACATGCGTGTAAAACATGTCAGAATTGGCCTGGCTAGCTATTTCTCCATAAAGAGGATCTGTCGTGCCCTATGTTTTCCCAGTTAAGAAATAAAAAAAGAAAGATTAAAGCAAATTACAAAAAAAAATGTTTTTTTCCAGAGCCCTTTTGCCCTCTGTGCTCATGAGTAAATGCAAAACGCATATGTGGGTCCCGCACGCCTACGTACACGGTGATCGCACCACACATGTCAGGTATCGGCGCAAACGTCAGACTGAGAGCAAGACCCCCGGTGTCACTTTAAACTGGTAGCCTGTAAAGTGTCACCTATAGAGAATTTAAGGCCCCTGCGTTAACGTGCCTATTTTCCTAAACATTGGCGTTTGAAAACCGGCTGTGCAAATATCGCGTGGTGTAGAAAAAATGCGATCGCCGCTATTTTATTTTCTAGGACCTCTGGTTATAAACAATATGATATTTAAGGGCTTCTAAGTCATTTTTCCGGCAAATTAAAAATACTGATTTTAACATGCATGTAAGAAATGTCACAATTGGCTTGGGTAGCAGGTAGCTAAGGTGAGCTAGGCTGCCTCAACATGTGCATGATAAGGCCCCCGCATTTTAGCTATCAACACGTGCATCTCTGACAGTGGCGCAGGCAGTAAGGCTCTGGGCTTGCGAGCACGAGGTCGTGAGTTCAAAACCCTACTCTGCTGCATTGGAGACTTTGTCATAAACATCCATGGAGCGCCGTGCCAGTAAGTTTACACTTGAAAAGCAAATGTAGAGGGGTGTTATAAAGTCACACTATTTTATTTTCCAGGACCTCTGAATTTGAAAACATCTGATGTTTGGGGTTTCTACGTCATTTTGTGGTTTTTGATGTTACCACGCATGTAAGTAAATGTCACAATTTGCCGGGGTAGCAAGTGGCTAAGGTTAGATAGGATTCCTCAAAAGTACATGATAAGGCCCCTGCATTTTGAGCATCATCATAACCACCTGTGACGGTGGCGCAGGCAGTAGAGCAACGGACCTGCAAGTGTGAGCTCACAAGTTTGTGAGTTCGAATCCCCGGACCGGCGAGTGGTAAGTATGCAGTAGAAATTAAATGGGATTCCAATGGGAACAAAATGGGTGGTTAAGGGAGGTGGGGCTGGTTGAAAAAAGTAATCTGTCAGCTGTTCAGGAAGCTGTTCACACAGAGGATAATGGCAGAGTGCTGAAGGGGTCGTCGGGCTGGTAGGCACAGGTAGGAGCACCCGCAGGGGTGGGGATGATAGTGGTGGGTGGGGGGGGGTCAAAGAGGGTTGTCAGGCATGGGAGCACTGGGGAAGGGGGCGCAGATGGAGGGAAGGGGTAGAGCTGGTAGGAGCACCCTAAGGGGTGTGGATGGGAGGGGGGGTATGAAAGGAACCAGAAGGGAGGGGAGGGGTAGAGCTGGTAGGCATAGGTAGGAGCACCCTAAGGGGTGTGGATGACAACGGGGAGGGAGGTATGGTGCAGGGAAGAAAGGATCGTGAGGGGGGGGGTCAAAGCTAGTTGTCAGGCATGGGGGCACTGGGGAAGGGGGCTTGGAGGCAAGGGGTAGAGCTGGTAGGCATAGGTAGGAGGATGATAGTGGGGAGGTATGGTGCAGGGAAGAAAGGATCCAGAAGGGTGGAGAGGTGAGGGCCTGTGAGAAGTGAAAGGGGAGTCAAAGCTAGCATGGAGGCACTGGGGAAAGGGTAGAGCTGGTAGGCAGGAGCACCCTTGTGGTGGGGTGATAGTGGGGAGGTAGGGTGGAGAAGGCTATGTGAAGGGGAGTCAACGCTAAGCTTGTCAGATATGGGCTAAGTGAGAGGGAAGATGTGGTGGGGGTACAGAGGGCAGTATTGTGAGGAGAGTAAGAAGGGAGGGCCAGGCAAAAGAGAGGGGGAGCAAGGTTGTCCAGCTGCATAGAGTGTCCTCATCCTACACACCTGTCCCTTACCGCAGCTTCCCCTTTTAACACCACTGGTCCCCCACTCTTCCCCAACCCTTTCACCAGGCCCACTTCCTCATCTTCCTGCCAACGCTTACCCCTCCTACCTTTTCCCACCCAACACCCCTGCCTCTTCCCTATCCCCACCCCCATATCAGCTTCCCCCTCCTTTTACCAACCCTTTCCCCATGCCTCAGAATCCCCTTTTAACCAGGCCTCTTCCTCATCTTCCTGCTACAGCTTACCCCTCCTACCTTTTCCCACCCTCAGCTTCCCCTTCTCCCTCCACCAACCCTTTCCCCCTGGCTTCAGAATCTCCTTTGATCCAGGCCCAACACCCCCTTCCTCACCTACCTATACCCCCCCCTCCCCCACATCTGTCACCATCCCGCTCCCCCTTTCAACCCCCTCTTACTTATCCCCACCCCCTTTTACCCAGGCACAACCCCTGTCCCTCTCCAACTCTATCTTCCTCATAGCTTCCCCTCCTACCTCTACCAACACTTTCCCCCAGCTTTCCCTTTTAAGCAGTCACAGCGACTTGCCCCCTATCAGTGACCCCCCCCCCCCCTCAACCCTGATTGCTAATCACCCTGACCCACCAGCTGCTTCCAGAGTCCACTTCCAGCATCCCTATACTTCTGTTCAGCAGTTTCCCTGCCTCAGCTTCCCCCCTCCAAATCAACCCCTTTGCCCAGGCCCCACCCTGCTCCTGAAACCCCGCTGTTGCCCATCCCAGCTTGATTGTGGAACCACTGAGGATGTTACCTACTTGGCACCTCTAACTTAGCCAATTTAGACATGATTTAAGCCCACTTTAATGAATTCCCGCCCACATGCCACACTGGGGATTCGAACCCAGGATCTTCCGTTGACACACCCAGCGCTTTCCCCACTGCGCCACCGTGGAAGGTGCTTGTCATGTCTCCCAAAAAACAGGGTCTTATCCATCATAATGACCGGATAATCCACATTGGACACATTGGCAACAAGTACACGACATTTTAACCCTTACCAGAAGTATCTCTGACAGTGGCGCAGGCAGTAAGGCTCTGGGCTTGCGAGCACGAGGCTGTAAGTTTGAATCCACGCACCGGTGCACACAAACAGCATAGGAGCATTTAAGTAGATTGCATTGAGTGCGGCATCAATAATTGGCTTGTTTGCGGTCGCGTGACATAAAAATATTCCAAAAACCATCCTTTTATTTTCAAGGGCCTCTAATGCAACGGAAATATGCTGTTTGGAGGAGTCATTTCTTGGGCCCCCCAAAAATGCTGATGTTGACATGCCTGTAAGAATTGTCTGGGTAGCCATTTCTCCATAATGAGGATTAAAAAAAAAAATGTGTTTATCAAGAGCCCCCTTGCCCTCTGTGCTCATGCGTAAATGCAAACGCATGCGTGGGTCCCGCACGCCTGCGTACACGGTGATCGCACCACACATGTCAGGTATCGGCGCAAACGTCAGACTGAGAGCAAGACCCTCGGTGTCACTTTAAACTGGTAGCCTGTAAAGTGTCACCTATGGATAACTTAAGGCCCCTGCATTAATGTGCATTTTGTTTTCTCAGACATTTGCAAAAAACAACATTTTATTTTCCAGGGCTTCTGGTTAAAAGAAAAAAAGGGAGTTTAGAGGTTCTAAGCAATTTTTGCGTTGCCACCATAAGTGTTGACATGCGTGTAAAACATGTCAGAATTGGCCTGGCTAGCTATTTCTCCATAAAGAGGATCTGTCGTGCCCTATGTTTTCCCAGTTAAGAAATAAAAAAAGAAAGATTAAAGCAAATTACAAAAAAAAATGTTTTTTTCCAGAGCCCTTTTGCCCTCTGTGCTCATGAGTAAATGCAAAACGCATATGTGGGTCCCGCACGCCTACGTACACGGTGATCGCACCACACATGTCAGGTATCGGCGCAAACGTCAGACTGAGAGCAAGACCCCCGGTGTCACTTTAAACTGGTAGCCTGTAAAGTGTCACCTATAGAGAATTTAAGGCCCCTGCGTTAACGTGCCTATTTTCCTAAACATTGGCGTTTGAAAACCGGCTGTGCAAATATCGCGTGGTGTAGAAAAAATGCGATCGCCGCTATTTTATTTTCTAGGACCTCTGGTTATAAACAATATGATATTTAAGGGCTTCTAAGTCATTTTTCCGGCAAATTAAAAATACTGATTTTAACATGCATGTAAGAAATGTCACAATTGGCTTGGGTAGCAGGTAGCTAAGGTAAGCTAGGCTGCCTCAACATGTACATGATAAGGCCCCCGCATTTTAGAGATCAACACGTGCATCTCTGACAGTGGCGCGGGCAGTAAGGCTCTGGGCTTGCGAGCACGAGGTCGTGAGTTCAAATCCCCGTACCGGGGCACGCAAACAGCATAGGAGCATTTAAATAGGATTGCATCGAGTGCGGCATCAATAAATGGCTTGTTTGCGGTCGCTTCTTACAATTGACGCGTGACGTACAAATATTGCAAAGACCATCCTTTTATTTTCAAGGGCCTCTAATGCAACGGAAATACGTTGTTTGGAGGAGTCATTTTTTGGTCCCCCCAAAAATGTTGATGTTGACATGCCTGTAAGAATTGTCTGGGTAGCCATTTCTCCATAATGAGGATTAAAAAAAATTTGGGGTTTCTACGTCATTTTGTGGTTTTTGATGTTACCACGCATGTAAGTAAATGTCACAATTTGCCGGGGTAGCAAGTGGCTAAGGTTAGATAGGATTCCTCAAAAGTACATGATAAGGCCCCTGCATTTTGAGCATCATCATAACCACCTGTGACGGTGGCGCAGGCAGTAGAGCAACGGACCTGCAAGTGTGAGCTCACAAGTTTGTGAGTTCGAATCCCCGGACCGGCGAGTGGTAAGTATGCAGTAGAAATTAAATGGGATTCCAATGGGAACAAAATGGGTGGTTAAGGGAGGTGGGGCTGGTTGAAAAAAGTAATCTGTCAGCTGTTCAGGAAGCTGTTCACACAGAGGATAATGGCAGAGTGCTGAAGGGGTCGTCGGGCTGGTAGGCACAGGTAGGAGCACCCGCAGGGGTGGGGATGATAGTGGTGGGTGGGGGGGGTCAAAGAGGGTTGTCAGGCATGGGAGCACTGGGGAAGGGGGCGCAGATGGAGGGAAGGGGTAGAGCTGGTAGGAGCACCCTAAGGGGTGTGGATGGGAGGGGGGGTATGAAAGGAACCAGAAGGGAGGGGAGGGGTAGAGCTGGTAGGCATAGGTAGGAGCACCCTAAGGGGTGTGGATGACAACGGGGAGGGAGGTATGGTGCAGGGAAGAAAGGATCGTGAGGGGGGGGGTCAAAGCTAGTTGTCAGGCATGGGGGCACTGGGGAAGGGGGCTTGGAGGCAAGGGGTAGAGCTGGTAGGCATAGGTAGGAGGATGATAGTGGGGAGGTATGGTGCAGGGAAGAAAGGATCCAGAAGGGTGGAGAGGTGAGGGCCTGTGAGAAGTGAAAGGGGAGTCAAAGCTAGCATGGAGGCACTGGGGAAAGGGTAGAGCTGGTAGGCAGGAGCACCCTTGTGGTGGGGTGATAGTGGGGAGGTAGGGTGGAGAAGGCTATGTGAAGGGGAGTCAACGCTAAGCTTGTCAGATATGGGCTAAGTGAGAGGGAAGATGTGGTGGGGGTACAGAGGGCAGTATTGTGAGGAGAGTAAGAAGGGAGGGCCAGGCAAAAGAGAGGGGGAGCAAGGTTGTCCAGCTGCATAGAGTGTCCTCATCCTACACACCTGTCCCTTACCGCAGCTTCCCCTTTTAACACCACTGGTCCCCCACTCTTCCCCAACCCTTTCACCAGGCCCACTTCCTCATCTTCCTGCCAACGCTTACCCCTCCTACCTTTTCCCACCCAACACCCCTGCCTCTTCCCTATCCCCACCCCCATATCAGCTTCCCCCTCCTTTTACCAACCCTTTCCCCATGCCTCAGAATCCCCTTTTAACCAGGCCTCTTCCTCATCTTCCTGCTACAGCTTACCCCTCCTACCTTTTCCCACCCTCAGCTTCCCCTTCTCCCTCCACCAACCCTTTCCCCCTGGCTTCAGAATCTCCTTTGATCCAGGCCCAACACCCCCTTCCTCACCTACCTATACCCCCCCCTCCCCCACATCTGTCACCATCCCGCTCCCCCTTTCAACCCCCTCTTACTTATCCCCACCCCCTTTTACCCAGGCACAACCCCTGTCCCTCTCCAACTCTATCTTCCTCATAGCTTCCCCTCCTACCTCTACCAACACTTTCCCCCAGCTTTCCCTTTTAAGCAGTCACAGCGACTTGCCCCCTATCAGTGACCCCCCCCCCCCCCCACCCACCCTGATTGCTAATCACCCTGACCCACCAGCTGCTTCCAGAGTCCACTTCCAGCATCCCTATACTTCTGTTCAGCAGTTTCCCTGCCTCAGCTTCCCCCCTCCAAATCAACCCCTTTGCCCAGGCCCCACCCTGCTCCTGAAACCCCGCTGTTGCCCATCCCAGCTTGATTGTGGAACCACTGAGGATGTTACCTACTTGGCACCTCTAACTTAGCCAATTTAGACATGATTTAAGCCCACTTTAATGAATTCCCGCCCACATGCCACACTGGGGATTCGAACCCAGGATCTTCCGTTGACACACCCAGCGCTTTCCCCACTGCGCCACCGTGGAAGGTGCTTGTCATGTCTCCCAAAAAACAGGGTCTTATCCATCATAATGACCGGATAATCCACATTGGACACATTGGCAACAAGTACACGACATTTTAACCCTTACCAGAAGTATCTCTGACAGTGGCGCAGGCAGTAAGGCTCTGGGCTTGCGAGCACGAGGCTGTAAGTTTGAATCCACGCACCGGTGCACACAAACAGCATAGGAGCATTTAAGTAGATTGCATTGAGTGCGGCATCAATAATTGGCTTGTTTGCGGTCGCGTGACATAAAAATATTGCAAAGACCATCCTTTTATTTTCAAGGGCCTCTAATGCAACGGAAATATGCTGTTTGGAGGAGTCATTTCTTGGGCCCCCCAAAAATGCTGATGTTGACATGCCTGTAAGAATTGTCTGGGTAGCCATTTCTCCATAATGAGGATTAAAAAAAAAAATGTGTTTATCAAGAGCCCCCTTGCCCTCTGTGCTCATGCGTAAATGCAAACGCATGCGTGGGTCCCGCACGCCTGCGTACACGGTGATCGCACCACACATGTCAGGTATCGGCGCAAACGTCAGACTGAGAGCAAGACCCTCGGTGTCACTTTAAACTGGTAGCCTGTAAAGTGTCACCTATGGATAACTTAAGGCCCCTGCATTAATGTGCATTTTGTTTTCTCAGACATTTGCAAAAAACAACATTTTATTTTCCAGGGCTTCTGGTTAAAAGAAAAAAAGGGAGTTTAGAGGTTCTAAGCAATTTTTGCGTTGCCACCATAAGTGTTGACATGCGTGTAAAACATGTCAGAATTGGCCTGGCTAGCTATTTCTCCATAAAGAGGATCTGTCGTGCCCTATGTTTTCCCAGTTAAGAAATAAAAAAAGAAAGATTAAAGCAAATTACAAAAAAAAATGTTTTTTTCCAGAGCCCTTTTGCCCTCTGTGCTCATGAGTAAATGCAAAACGCATATGTGGGTCCCGCACGCCTACGTACACGGTGATCGCACCACACATGTCAGGTATCGGCGCAAACGTCAGACTGAGAGCAAGACCCCCGGTGTCACTTTAAACTGGTAGCCTGTAAAGTGTCACCTATAGAGAATTTAAGGCCCCTGCGTTAACGTGCCTATTTTCCTAAACATTGGCGTTTGAAAACCGGCTGTGCAAATATCGCGTGGTGTAGAAAAAATGCGATCGCCGCTATTTTATTTTCTAGGACCTCTGGTTATAAACAATATGATATTTAAGGGCTTCTAAGTCATTTTTCCGGCAAATTAAAAATACTGATTTTAACATGCATGTAAGAAATGTCACAATTGGCTTGGGTAGCAGGTAGCTAAGGTGAGCTAGGCTGCCTCAACATGTGCATGATAAGGCCCCCGCATTTTAGCTATCAACACGTGCATCTCTGACAGTGGCGCAGGCAGTAAGGCTCTGGGCTTGCGAGCACGAGGTCGTGAGTTCAAATCCCCGTACCGGGGCACGCAAACAGCATAGGAGCATTTAAATAGGATTGCATCGAGTGCGGCATCAATAAATGGCTTGTTTGCGGTCGCTTCTTACAATTGACGCGTGACGTACAAATATTGCAAAGACCATCCTTTTATTTTCAAGGGCCTCTAATGCAACGGAAATACGTTGTTTGGAGGAGTCATTTTTTGGTCCCCCCAAAAATGTTGATGTTGACATGCCTGTAAGAATTGTCTGGGTAGCCATTTCTCCATAATGAGGATTAAAAAAAAAAATGTGTTTATCAAGAGCCCCCTTGCCCTCTGTGCTCATGCGTAAATGCAAACGCATGCGTGGGTCCCGCACGCCTGCGTACACGGTGATCGCACCACACATGTCAGGTATCGGCGCAAACGTCAGACTGAGAGCAAGACCCTCGGTGTCACTTTAAACTGGTAGCCTGTAAAGTGTCACCTATGGATAACTTAAGGCCCCTGCATTAATGTGCATTTTGTTTTCTCAGACATTTGCAAAAAACAACATTTTATTTTCCAGGGCTTCTGGTTAAAAGAAAAAAAGGGAGTTTAGAGGTTCTAAGCAATTTTTGCGTTGCCACCATAAGTGTTGACATGCGTGTAAAACATGTCAGAATTGGCCTGGCTAGCTATTTCTCCATAAAGAGGATCTGTCGTGCCCTATGTTTTCCCAGTTAAGAAATAAAAAAAGAAAGATTAAAGCAAATTACAAAAAAAAATGTTTTTTTCCAGAGCCCTTTTGCCCTCTGTGCTCATGAGTAAATGCAAAACGCATATGTGGGTCCCGCACGCCTACGTACACGGTGATCGCACCACACATGTCAGGTATTGGCGCAAACGTCAGACTGAGAGCAAGACCCCCGGTGTCACTTTAAACTGGTAGCCTGTAAAGTGTCACCTATAGAGAATTTAAGGCCCCTGCGTTAACGTGCCTATTTTCTTAAACATTGGCGTTTGAAAACCGGCTGTGCAAATATCGCGTGGTGTAGAAAAAATGCGATCGCCGCTATTTTATTTTCTAGGACCTCTGGTTATAAACAATATGATATTTAAGGGCTTCTAAGTCATTTTTCCGGCAAATTAAAAATACTGATTTTAACATGCATGTAAGAAATGTCACAATTGGCTTGGGTAGCAGGTAGCTAAGGTAAGCTAGGCTGCCTCAACATGTACATGATAAGGCCCCCGCATTTTAGAGATCAACACGTGCATCTCTGACAGTGGCGCGGGCAGTAAGGCTCTGGGCTTGCGAGCACGAGGTCGTGAGTTCAAATCCCCGTACCGGGGCACGCAAACAGCATAGGAGCATTTAAATAGGATTGCATCGAGTGCGGCATCAATAAATGGCTTGTTTGCGGTCGCTTCTTACAATTGACGCGTGACGTACAAATATTGCAAAGACCATCCTTTTATTTTCAAGGGCCTCTAATGCAACGGAAATACGTTGTTTGGAGGAGTCATTTTTTGGTCCCCCCAAAAATGTTGATGTTGACATGCCTGTAAGAATTGTCTGGGTAGCCATTTCTCCATAATGAGGATTAAAAAAAAAAATGTGTTTATCAAGAGCCCCCTTGCCCTCTGTGCTCATGCGTAAATGCAAACGCATGCGTGGGTCCCGCACGCCTGCGTACACGGTGATCGCACCACACATGTCAGGTATCGGCGCAAACGTCAGACTGAGAGCAAGACCCTCGGTGTCACTTTAAACTGGTAGCCTGTAAAGTGTCACCTATGGATAACTTAAGGCCCCTGCATTAATGTGCATTTTGTTTTCTCAGACATTTGCAAAAAACAACATTTTATTTTCCAGGGCTTCTGGTTAAAAGAAAAAAAGGATGTTTAGAGGTTCTAAGCAATTTTTGCGTTGCCACCATAAGTGTTGACATGCGTGTAAAACATGTCAGAATTGGCCTGGCTAGCTATTTCTCCATAAAGAGGATCTGTCGTGCCCTATGTTTTCCCAGTTAAGAAATAAAAAAAGAAAGATTAAAGCAAATTACAAAAAAAAATGTTTTTTTCCAGAGCCCTTTTGCCCTCTGTGCTCATGAGTAAATGCAAAACGCATATGTGGGTCCCGCACGCCTACGTACACGGTGATCGCACCACACATGTCAGGTATCGGCGCAAACGTCAGACTGAGAGCAAGACCCCCGGTGTCACTTTAAACTGGTAGCCTGTAAAGTGTCACCTATAGAGAATTTAAGGCCCCTGCGTTAACGTGCCTATTTTCCTAAACATTGGCGTTTGAAAACCGGCTGTGCAAATATCGCGTGGTGTAGAAAAAATGCGATCGCCGCTATTTTATTTTCTAGGACCTCTGGTTATAAACAATATGATATTTAAGGGCTTCTAAGTCATTTTTCCGGCAAATTAAAAATACTGATTTTAACATGCATGTAAGAAATGTCACAATTGGCTTGGGTAGCAGGTAGCTAAGGTGAGCTAGGCTGCCTCAACATGTGCATGATAAGGCCCCCGCATTTTAGCTATCAACACGTGCATCTCTGACAGTGGCGCAGGCAGTAAGGCTCTGGGCTTGCGAGCACGAGGTCGTGAGTTCAAAACCCTACTCTGCTGCATTGGAGACTTTGTCATAAACATCCATGGAGCGCCGTGCCAGTAAGTTTACACTTGAAAAGCAAATGTAGAGGGGTGTTATAAAGTCACACTATTTTATTTTCCAGGACCTCTGAATTTGAAAACATCTGATGTTTGGGGTTTCTACGTCATTTTGTGGTTTTTGATGTTACCACGCATGTAAGTAAATGTCACAATTTGCCGGGGTAGCAAGTGGCTAAGGTTAGATAGGATTCCTCAAAAGTACATGATAAGGCCCCTGCATTTTGAGCATCATCATAACCACCTGTGACGGTGGCGCAGGCAGTAGAGCAACGGACCTGCAAGTGTGAGCTCACAAGTTTGTGAGTTCGAATCCCCGGACCGGCGAGTGGTAAGTATGCAGTAGAAATTAAATGGGATTCCAATGGGAACAAAATGGGTGGTTAAGGGAGGTGGGGCTGGTTGAAAAAAGTAATCTGTCAGCTGTTCAGGAAGCTGTTCACACAGAGGATAATGGCAGAGTGCTGAAGGGGTCGTCGGGCTGGTAGGCACAGGTAGGAGCACCCGCAGGGGTGGGGATGATAGTGGTGGGTGGGGGGGGTCAAAGAGGGTTGTCAGGCATGGGAGCACTGGGGAAGGGGGCGCAGATGGAGGGAAGGGGTAGAGCTGGTAGGAGCACCCTAAGGGGTGTGGATGGGAGGGGGGGTATGAAAGGAACCAGAAGGGAGGGGAGGGGTAGAGCTGGTAGGCATAGGTAGGAGCACCCTAAGGGGTGTGGATGACAACGGGGAGGGAGGTATGGTGCAGGGAAGAAAGGATCGTGAGGGGGGGGGTCAAAGCTAGTTGTCAGGCATGGGGGCACTGGGGAAGGGGGCTTGGAGGCAAGGGGTAGAGCTGGTAGGCATAGGTAGGAGGATGATAGTGGGGAGGTATGGTGCAGGGAAGAAAGGATCCAGAAGGGTGGAGAGGTGAGGGCCTGTGAGAAGTGAAAGGGGAGTCAAAGCTAGCATGGAGGCACTGGGGAAAGGGTAGAGCTGGTAGGCAGGAGCACCCTTGTGGTGGGGTGATAGTGGGGAGGTAGGGTGGAGAAGGCTATGTGAAGGGGAGTCAACGCTAAGCTTGTCAGATATGGGCTAAGTGAGAGGGAAGATGTGGTGGGGGTACAGAGGGCAGTATTGTGAGGAGAGTAAGAAGGGAGGGCCAGGCAAAAGAGAGGGGGAGCAAGGTTGTCCAGCTGCATAGAGTGTCCTCATCCTACACACCTGTCCCTTACCGCAGCTTCCCCTTTTAACACCACTGGTCCCCCACTCTTCCCCAACCCTTTCACCAGGCCCACTTCCTCATCTTCCTGCCAACGCTTACCCCTCCTACCTTTTCCCACCCAACACCCCTGCCTCTTCCCTATCCCCACCCCCATATCAGCTTCCCCCTCCTTTTACCAACCCTTTCCCCATGCCTCAGAATCCCCTTTTAACCAGGCCTCTTCCTCATCTTCCTGCTACAGCTTACCCCTCCTACCTTTTCCCACCCTCAGCTTCCCCTTCTCCCTCCACCAACCCTTTCCCCCTGGCTTCAGAATCTCCTTTGATCCAGGCCCAACACCCCCTTCCTCACCTACCTATACCCCCCCCTCCCCCACATCTGTCACCATCCCGCTCCCCCTTTCAACCCCCTCTTACTTATCCCCACCCCCTTTTACCCAGGCACAACCCCTGTCCCTCTCCAACTCTATCTTCCTCATAGCTTCCCCTCCTACCTCTACCAACACTTTCCCCCAGCTTTCCCTTTTAAGCAGTCACAGCGACTTGCCCCCTATCAGTGACCCCCCCCCCCTCAACCCTGATTGCTAATCACCCTGACCCACCAGCTGCTTCCAGAGTCCACTTCCAGCATCCCTATACTTCTGTTCAGCAGTTTCCCTGCCTCAGCTTCCCCCCTCCAAATCAACCCCTTTGCCCAGGCCCCACCCTGCTCCTGAAACCCCGCTGTTGCCCATCCCAGCTTGATTGTGGAACCACTGAGGATGTTACCTACTTGGCACCTCTAACTTAGCCAATTTAGACATGATTTAAGCCCACTTTAATGAATTCCCGCCCACATGCCACACTGGGGATTCGAACCCAGGATCTTCCGTTGACACACCCAGCGCTTTCCCCACTGCGCCACCGTGGAAGGTGCTTGTCATGTCTCCCAAAAAACAGGGTCTTATCCATCATAATGACCGGATAATCCACATTGGACACATTGGCAACAAGTACACGACATTTTAACCCTTACCAGAAGTATCTCTGACAGTGGCGCAGGCAGTAAGGCTCTGGGCTTGCGAGCACGAGGCTGTAAGTTTGAATCCACGCACCGGTGCACACAAACAGCATAGGAGCATTTAAGTAGATTGCATTGAGTGCGGCATCAATAATTGGCTTGTTTGCGGTCGCGTGACATAAAAATATTCCAAAAACCATCCTTTTATTTTCAAGGGCCTCTAATGCAACGGAAATATGCTGTTTGGAGGAGTCATTTCTTGGGCCCCCCAAAAATGCTGATGTTGACATGCCTGTAAGAATTGTCTGGGTAGCCATTTCTCCATAATGAGGATTAAAAAAAAAAATGTGTTTATCAAGAGCCCCCTTGCCCTCTGTGCTCATGCGTAAATGCAAACGCATGCGTGGGTCCCGCACGCCTGCGTACACGGTGATCGCACCACACATGTCAGGTATCGGCGCAAACGTCAGACTGAGAGCAAGACCCTCGGTGTCACTTTAAACTGGTAGCCTGTAAAGTGTCACCTATGGATAACTTAAGGCCCCTGCATTAATGTGCATTTTGTTTTCTCAGACATTTGCAAAAAACAACATTTTATTTTCCAGGGCTTCTGGTTAAAAGAAAAAAAGGATGTTTAGAGGTTCTAAGCAATTTTTGCGTTGCCACCATAAGTGTTGACATGCGTGTAAAACATGTCAGAATTGGCCTGGCTAGCTATTTCTCCATAAAGAGGATCTGTCGTGCCCTATGTTTTCCCAGTTAAGAAATAAAAAAAGAAAGATTAAAGCAAATTACAAAAAAAAATGTTTTTTTCCAGAGCCCTTTTGCCCTCTGTGCTCATGAGTAAATGCAAAACGCATATGTGGGTCCCGCACGCCTACGTACACGGTGATCGCACCACACATGTCCGGTATCGGCGCAAACGTCAGACTGAGAGCAAGACCCCCGGTGTCACTTTAAACTGGTAGCCTGTAAAGTGTCACCTATAGAGAATTTAAGGCCCCTGCGTTAACGTGCCTATTTTCCTAAACATTGGCGTTTGAAAACCGGCTGTGCAAATATCGCGTGGTGTAGAAAAAATGCGATCGCCGCTATTTTATTTTCTAGGACCTCTGGTTATAAACAATATGATATTTAAGGGCTTCTAAGTCATTTTTCCGGCAAATTAAAAATACTGATTTTAACATGCATGTAAGAAATGTCACAATTGGCTTGGGTAGCAGGTAGCTAAGGTAAGCTAGGCTGCCTCAACATGTACATGATAAGGCCCCCGCATTTTAGAGATCAACACGTGCATCTCTGACAGTGGCGCGGGCAGTAAGGCTCTGGGCTTGCGAGCACGAGGTCGTGAGTTCAAATCCCCGTACCGGGGCACGCAAACAGCATAGGAGCATTTAAATAGGATTGCATCGAGTGCGGCATCAATAAATGGCTTGTTTGCGGTCGCTTCTTACAATTGACGCGTGACGTACAAATATTGCAAAGACCATCCTTTTATTTTCAAGGGCCTCTAATGCAACGGAAATACGTTGTTTGGAGGAGTCATTTTTTGGTCCCCCCAAAAATGTTGATGTTGACATGCCTGTAAGAATTGTCTGGGTAGCCATTTCTCCATAATGAGGATTAAAAAAAAAAATGTGTTTATCAAGAGCCCCCTTGCCCTCTGTGCTCATGCGTAAATGCAAACGCATGCGTGGGTCCCGCACGCCTGCGTACACGGTGATCGCACCACACATGTCAGGTATCGGCGCAAACGTCAGACTGAGAGCAAGACCCTCGGTGTCACTTTAAACTGGTAGCCTGTAAAGTGTCACCTATGGATAACTTAAGGCCCCTGCATTAATGTGCATTTTGTTTTCTCAGACATTTGCAAAAAACAACATTTTATTTTCCAGGGCTTCTGGTTAAAAGAAAAAAAGGATGTTTAGAGGTTCTAAGCAATTTTTGCGTTGCCACCATAAGTGTTGACATGCGTGTAAAACATGTCAGAATTGGCCTGGCTAGCTATTTCTCCATAAAGAGGATCTGTCGTGCCCTATGTTTTCCCAGTTAAGAAATAAAAAAAGAAAGATTAAAGCAAATTACAAAAAAAAATGTTTTTTTCCAGAGCCCTTTTGCCCTCTGTGCTCATGAGTAAATGCAAAACGCATATGTGGGTCCCGCACGCCTACGTACACGGTGATCGCACCACACATGTCAGGTATCGGCGCAAACGTCAGACTGAGAGCAAGACCCCCGGTGTCACTTTAAACTGGTAGCCTGTAAAGTGTCACCTATAGAGAATTTAAGGCCCCTGCGTTAACGTGCCTATTTTCCTAAACATTGGCGTTTGAAAACCGGCTGTGCAAATATCGCGTGGTGTAGAAAAAATGCGATCGCCGCTATTTTATTTTCTAGGACCTCTGGTTATAAACAATATGATATTTAAGGGCTTCTAAGTCATTTTTCCGGCAAATTAAAAATACTGATTTTAACATGCATGTAAGAAATGTCACAATTGGCTTGGGTAGCAGGTAGCTAAGGTGAGCTAGGCTGCCTCAACATGTGCATGATAAGGCCCCCGCATTTTAGCTATCAACACGTGCATCTCTGACAGTGGCGCAGGCAGTAAGGCTCTGGGCTTGCGAGCACGAGGTCGTGAGTTCAAAACCCTACTCTGCTGCATTGGAGACTTTGTCATAAACATCCATGGAGCGCCGTGCCAGTAAGTTTACACTTGAAAAGCAAATGTAGAGGGGTGTTATAAAGTCACACTATTTTATTTTCCAGGACCTCTGAATTTGAAAACATCTGATGTTTGGGGTTTCTACGTCATTTTGTGGTTTTTGATGTTACCACGCATGTAAGTAAATGTCACAATTTGCCGGGGTAGCAAGTGGCTAAGGTTAGATAGGATTCCTCAAAAGTAGAGCTGGTAGGAGCACCCTAAGGGGTGTGGATGGGAGGGGGGGTATGAAAGGAACCAGAAGGGAGGGGAGGGGTAGAGCTGGTAGGCATAGGTAGGAGCACCCTAAGGGGTGTGGATGACAACGGGGAGGGAGGTATGGTGCAGGGAAGAAAGGATCGTGAGGGGGGGGTCAAAGCTAGTTGTCAGGCATGGGGGCACTGGGGAAGGGGGCTTGGAGGCAAGGGGTAGAGCTGGTAGGCATAGGTAGGAGGATGATAGTGGGGAGGTATGGTGCAGGGAAGAAAGGATCCAGAAGGGTGGAGAGGTGAGGGCCTGTGAGAAGTGAAAGGGGAGTCAAAGCTAGCATGGAGGCACTGGGGAAAGGGTAGAGCTGGTAGGCAGGAGCACCCTTGTGGTGGGGTGATAGTGGGGAGGTAGGGTGGAGAAGGCTATGTGAAGGGGAGTCAACGCTAAGCTTGTCAGATATGGGCTAAGTGAGAGGGAAGATGTGGTGGGGGTACAGAGGGCAGTATTGTGAGGAGAGTAAGAAGGGAGGGCCAGGCAAAAGAGAGGGGGAGCAAGGTTGTCCAGCTGCATAGAGTGTCCTCATCCTACACACCTGTCCCTTACCGCAGCTTCCCCTTTTAACACCACTGGTCCCCCACTCTTCCCCAACCCTTTCACCAGGCCCACTTCCTCATCTTCCTGCCAACGCTTACCCCTCCTACCTTTTCCCACCCAACACCCCTGCCTCTTCCCTATCCCCACCCCCATATCAGCTTCCCCCTCCTTTTACCAACCCTTTCCCCATGCCTCAGAATCCCCTTTTAACCAGGCCTCTTCCTCATCTTCCTGCTACAGCTTACCCCTCCTACCTTTTCCCACCCTCAGCTTCCCCTTCTCCCTCCACCAACCCTTTCCCCCTGGCTTCAGAATCTCCTTTGATCCAGGCCCAACACCCCCTTCCTCACCTACCTATACCCCCCCCTCCCCCACATCTGTCACCATCCCGCTCCCCCTTTCAACCCCCTCTTACTTATCCCCACCCCCTTTTACCCAGGCACAACCCCTGTCCCTCTCCAACTCTATCTTCCTCATAGCTTCCCCTCCTACCTCTACCAACACTTTCCCCCAGCTTTCCCTTTTAAGCAGTCACAGCGACTTGCCCCCTATCAGTGACCCCCCCCCCCCCCCCCTCAACCCTGATTGCTAATCACCCTGACCCACCAGCTGCTTCCAGAGTCCACTTCCAGCATCCCTATACTTCTGTTCAGCAGTTTCCCTGCCTCAGCTTCCCCCCTCCAAATCAACCCCTTTGCCCAGGCCCCACCCTGCTCCTGAAACCCCGCTGTTGCCCATCCCAGCTTGATTGTGGAACCACTGAGGATGTTACCTACTTGGCACCTCTAACTTAGCCAATTTAGACATGATTTAAGCCCACTTTAATGAATTCCCGCCCACATGCCACACTGGGGATTCGAACCCAGGATCTTCCGTTGACACACCCAGCGCTTTCCCCACTGCGCCACCGTGGAAGGTGCTTGTCATGTCTCCCAAAAAACAGGGTCTTATCCATCATAATGACCGGATAATCCACATTGGACACATTGGCAACAAGTACACGACATTTTAACCCTTACCAGAAGTATCTCTGACAGTGGCGCAGGCAGTAAGGCTCTGGGCTTGCGAGCACGAGGCTGTAAGTTTGAATCCACGCACCGGTGCACACAAACAGCATAGGAGCATTTAAGTAGATTGCATTGAGTGCGGCATCAATAATTGGCTTGTTTGCGGTCGCGTGACATAAAAATATTCCAAAAACCATCCTTTTATTTTCAAGGGCCTCTAATGCAACGGAAATATGCTGTTTGGAGGAGTCATTTCTTGGGCCCCCCAAAAATGCTGATGTTGACATGCCTGTAAGAATTGTCTGGGTAGCCATTTCTCCATAATGAGGATTAAAAAAAAAAATGTGTTTATCAAGAGCCCCCTTGCCCTCTGTGCTCATGCGTAAATGCAAACGCATGCGTGGGTCCCGCACGCCTGCGTACACGGTGATCGCACCACACATGTCAGGTATCGGCGCAAACGTCAGACTGAGAGCAAGACCCTCGGTGTCACTTTAAACTGGTAGCCTGTAAAGTGTCACCTATGGATAACTTAAGGCCCCTGCATTAATGTGCATTTTGTTTTCTCAGACATTTGCAAAAAACAACATTTTATTTTCCAGGGCTTCTGGTTAAAAGAAAAAAAGGGAGTTTAGAGGTTCTAAGCAATTTTTGCGTTGCCACCATAAGTGTTGACATGCGTGTAAAACATGTCAGAATTGGCCTGGCTAGCTATTTCTCCATAAAGAGGATCTGTCGTGCCCTATGTTTTCCCAGTTAAGAAATAAAAAAAGAAAGATTAAAGCAAATTACAAAAAAAAATGTTTTTTTCCAGAGCCCTTTTGCCCTCTGTGCTCATGAGTAAATGCAAAACGCATATGTGGGTCCCGCACGCCTACGTACACGGTGATCGCACCACACATGTCAGGTATCGGCGCAAACGTCAGACTGAGAGCAAGACCCCCGGTGTCACTTTAAACTGGTAGCCTGTAAAGTGTCACCTATAGAGAATTTAAGGCCCCTGCGTTAACGTGCCTATTTTCCTAAACATTGGCGTTTGAAAACCGGCTGTGCAAATATCGCGTGGTGTAGAAAAAATGCGATCGCCGCTATTTTATTTTCTAGGACCTCTGGTTATAAACAATATGATATTTAAGGGCTTCTAAGTCATTTTTCCGGCAAATTAAAAATACTGATTTTAACATGCATGTAAGAAATGTCACAATTGGCTTGGGTAGCAGGTAGCTAAGGTGAGCTAGGCTGCCTCAACATGTGCATGATAAGGACCCCGCATTTTAGCTATCAACACGTGCATCTCTGACAGTGGCGCAGGCAGTAAGGCTCTGGGCTTGCGAGCACGAGGTCGTGAGTTCAAATCCCCGTACCGGGGCACGCAAACAGCATAGGAGCATTTAAATAGGATTGCATCGAGTGCGGCATCAATAAATGGCTTGTTTGCGGTCGCTTCTTACAATTGACGCGTGACGTACAAATATTGCAAAGACCATCCTTTTATTTTCAAGGGCCTCTAATGCAACGGAAATACGTTGTTTGGAGGAGTCATTTTTTGGTCCCCCCAAAAATGTTGATGTTGACATGCCTGTAAGAATTGTCTGGGTAGCCATTTCTCCATAATGAGGATTAAAAAAAAAAATGTGTTTATCAAGAGCCCCCTTGCCCTCTGTGCTCATGCGTAAATGCAAACGCATGCGTGGGTCCCGCACGCCTGCGTACACGGTGATCGCACCACACATGTCAGGTATCGGCGCAAACGTCAGACTGAGAGCAAGACCCTCGGTGTCACTTTAAACTGGTAGCCTGTAAAGTGTCACCTATGGATAACTTAAGGCCCCTGCATTAATGTGCATTTTGTTTTCTCAGACATTTGCAAAAAACAACATTTTATTTTCCAGGGCTTCTGGTTAAAAGAAAAAAAGGGAGTTTAGAGGTTCTAAGCAATTTTTGCGTTGCCACCATAAGTGTTGACATGCGTGTAAAACATGTCAGAATTGGCCTGGCTAGCTATTTCTCCATAAAGAGGATCTGTCGTGCCCTATGTTTTCCCAGTTAAGAAATAAAAAAAGAAAGATTAAAGCAAATTACAAAAAAAAATGTTTTTTTCCAGAGCCCTTTTGCCCTCTGTGCTCATGAGTAAATGCAAAACGCATATGTGGGTCCCGCACGCCTACGTACACGGTGATCGCACCACACATGTCAGGTATCGGCGCAAACGTCAGACTGAGAGCAAGACCCCCGGTGTCACTTTAAACTGGTAGCCTGTAAAGTGTCACCTATAGAGAATTTAAGGCCCCTGCGTTAACGTGCCTATTTTCTTAAACATTGGCGTTTGAAAACCGGCTGTGCAAATATCGCGTGGTGTAGAAAAAATGCGATCGCCGCTATTTTATTTTCTAGGACCTCTGGTTATAAACAATATGATATTTAAGGGCTTCTAAGTCATTTTTCCGGCAAATTAAAAATACTGATTTTAACATGCATGTAAGAAATGTCACAATTGGCTTGGGTAGCAGGTAGCTAAGGTAAGCTAGGCTGCCTCAACATGTACATGATAAGGCCCCCGCATTTTAGAGATCAACACGTGCATCTCTGACAGTGGCGCGGGCAGTAAGGCTCTGGGCTTGCGAGCACGAGGTCGTGAGTTCAAATCCCCGTACCGGGGCACGCAAACAGCATAGGAGCATTTAAATAGGATTGCATCGAGTGCGGCATCAATAAATGGCTTGTTTGCGGTCGCTTCTTACAATTGACGCGTGACGTACAAATATTGCAAAGACCATCCTTTTATTTTCAAGGGCCTCTAATGCAACGGAAATACGTTGTTTGGAGGAGTCATTTTTTGGTCCCCCCAAAAATGTTGATGTTGACATGCCTGTAAGAATTGTCTGGGTAGCCATTTCTCCATAATGAGGATTAAAAAAAAAAATGTGTTTATCAAGAGCCCCCTTGCCCTCTGTGCTCATGCGTAAATGCAAACGCATGCGTGGGTCCCGCACGCCTGCGTACACGGTGATCGCACCACACATGTCAGGTATCGGCGCAAACGTCAGACTGAGAGCAAGACCCTCGGTGTCACTTTAAACTGGTAGCCTGTAAAGTGTCACCTATGGATAACTTAAGGCCCCTGCATTAATGTGCATTTTGTTTTCTCAGACATTTGCAAAAAACAACATTTTATTTTCCAGGGCTTCTGGTTAAAAGAAAAAAAGGATGTTTAGAGGTTCTAAGCAATTTTTGCGTTGCCACCATAAGTGTTGACATGCGTGTAAAACATGTCAGAATTGGCCTGGCTAGCTATTTCTCCATAAAGAGGATCTGTCGTGCCCTATGTTTTCCCAGTTAAGAAATAAAAAAAGAAAGATTAAAGCAAATTACAAAAAAAAATGTTTTTTTCCAGAGCCCTTTTGCCCTCTGTGCTCATGAGTAAATGCAAAACGCATATGTGGGTCCCGCACGCCTACGTACACGGTGATCGCACCACACATGTCAGGTATCGGCGCAAACGTCAGACTGAGAGCAAGACCCCCGGTGTCACTTTAAACTGGTAGCCTGTAAAGTGTCACCTATAGAGAATTTAAGGCCCCTGCGTTAACGTGCCTATTTTCCTAAACATTGGCGTTTGAAAACCGGCTGTGCAAATATCGCGTGGTGTAGAAAAAATGCGATCGCCGCTATTTTATTTTCTAGGACCTCTGGTTATAAACAATATGATATTTAAGGGCTTCTAAGTCATTTTTCCGGCAAATTAAAAATACTGATTTTAACATGCATGTAAGAAATGTCACAATTGGCTTGGGTAGCAGGTAGCTAAGGTGAGCTAGGCTGCCTCAACATGTGCATGATAAGGCCCCCGCATTTTAGCTATCAACACGTGCATCTCTGACAGTGGCGCAGGCAGTAAGGCTCTGGGCTTGCGAGCACGAGGTCGTGAGTTCAAAACCCTACTCTGCTGCATTGGAGACTTTGTCATAAACATCCATGGAGCGCCGTGCCAGTAAGTTTACACTTGAAAAGCAAATGTAGAGGGGTGTTATAAAGTCACACTATTTTATTTTCCAGGACCTCTGAATTTGAAAACATCTGATGTTTGGGGTTTCTACGTCATTTTGTGGTTTTTGATGTTACCACGCATGTAAGTAAATGTCACAATTTGCCGGGGTAGCAAGTGGCTAAGGTTAGATAGGATTCCTCAAAAGTACATGATAAGGCCCCTGCATTTTGAGCATCATCATAACCACCTGTGACGGTGGCGCAGGCAGTAGAGCAACGGACCTGCAAGTGTGAGCTCACAAGTTTGTGAGTTCGAATCCCCGGACCGGCGAGTGGTAAGTATGCAGTAGAAATTAAATGGGATTCCAATGGGAACAAAATGGGTGGTTAAGGGAGGTGGGGCTGGTTGAAAAAAGTAATCTGTCAGCTGTTCAGGAAGCTGTTCACACAGAGGATAATGGCAGAGTGCTGAAGGGGTCGTCGGGCTGGTAGGCACAGGTAGGAGCACCCGCAGGGGTGGGGATGATAGTGGTGGGTGGGGGGGGTCAAAGAGGGTTGTCAGGCATGGGAGCACTGGGGAAGGGGGCGCAGATGGAGGGAAGGGGTAGAGCTGGTAGGAGCACCCTAAGGGGTGTGGATGGGAGGGGGGGTATGAAAGGAACCAGAAGGGAGGGGAGGGGTAGAGCTGGTAGGCATAGGTAGGAGCACCCTAAGGGGTGTGGATGACAACGGGGAGGGAGGTATGGTGCAGGGAAGAAAGGATCGTGAGGGGGGGGGGTCAAAGCTAGTTGTCAGGCATGGGGGCACTGGGGAAGGGGGCTTGGAGGCAAGGGGTAGAGCTGGTAGGCATAGGTAGGAGGATGATAGTGGGGAGGTATGGTGCAGGGAAGAAAGGATCCAGAAGGGTGGAGAGGTGAGGGCCTGTGAGAAGTGAAAGGGGAGTCAAAGCTAGCATGGAGGCACTGGGGAAAGGGTAGAGCTGGTAGGCAGGAGCACCCTTGTGGTGGGGTGATAGTGGGGAGGTAGGGTGGAGAAGGCTATGTGAAGGGGAGTCAACGCTAAGCTTGTCAGATATGGGCTAAGTGAGAGGGAAGATGTGGTGGGGGTACAGAGGGCAGTATTGTGAGGAGAGTAAGAAGGGAGGGCCAGGCAAAAGAGAGGGGGAGCAAGGTTGTCCAGCTGCATAGAGTGTCCTCATCCTACACACCTGTCCCTTACCGCAGCTTCCCCTTTTAACACCACTGGTCCCCCACTCTTCCCCAACCCTTTCACCAGGCCCACTTCCTCATCTTCCTGCCAACGCTTACCCCTCCTACCTTTTCCCACCCAACACCCCTGCCTCTTCCCTATCCCCACCCCCATATCAGCTTCCCCCTCCTTTTACCAACCCTTTCCCCATGCCTCAGAATCCCCTTTTAACCAGGCCTCTTCCTCATCTTCCTGCTACAGCTTACCCCTCCTACCTTTTCCCACCCTCAGCTTCCCCTTCTCCCTCCACCAACCCTTTCCCCCTGGCTTCAGAATCTCCTTTGATCCAGGCCCAACACCCCCTTCCTCACCTACCTATACCCCCCCCTCCCCCACATCTGTCACCATCCCGCTCCCCCTTTCAACCCCCTCTTACTTATCCCCACCCCCTTTTACCCAGGCACAACCCCTGTCCCTCTCCAACTCTATCTTCCTCATAGCTTCCCCTCCTACCTCTACCAACACTTTCCCCCAGCTTTCCCTTTTAAGCAGTCACAGCGACTTGCCCCCTATCAGTGACCCCCCCCCCCCTCAACCCTGATTGCTAATCACCCTGACCCACCAGCTGCTTCCAGAGTCCACTTCCAGCATCCCTATACTTCTGTTCAGCAGTTTCCCTGCCTCAGCTTCCCCCCTCCAAATCAACCCCTTTGCCCAGGCCCCACCCTGCTCCTGAAACCCCGCTGTTGCCCATCCCAGCTTGATTGTGGAACCACTGAGGATGTTACCTACTTGGCACCTCTAACTTAGCCAATTTAGACATGATTTAAGCCCACTTTAATGAATTCCCGCCCACATGCCACACTGGGGATTCGAACCCAGGATCTTCCGTTGACACACCCAGCGCTTTCCCCACTGCGCCACCGTGGAAGGTGCTTGTCATGTCTCCCAAAAAACAGGGTCTTATCCATCATAATGACCGGATAATCCACATTGGACACATTGGCAACAAGTACACGACATTTTAACCCTTACCAGAAGTATCTCTGACAGTGGCGCAGGCAGTAAGGCTCTGGGCTTGCGAGCACGAGGCTGTAAGTTTGAATCCACGCACCGGTGCACACAAACAGCATAGGAGCATTTAAGTAGATTGCATTGAGTGCATTGAGGGAGGGGAGGGGTAGAGCTGGTAGGCATAGGTAGGAGCACCCTAAGGGGTGTGGATGACAACGGGGAGGGAGGTATGGTGCAGGGAAGAAAGGATCGTGAGGGGGGGGGTCAAAGCTAGTTGTCAGGCATGGGGGCACTGGGGAAGGGGGCTTGGAGGCAAGGGGTAGAGCTGGTAGGCATAGGTAGGAGGATGATAGTGGGGAGGTATGGTGCAGGGAAGAAAGGATCCAGAAGGGTGGAGAGGTGAGGGCCTGTGAGAAGTGAAAGGGGAGTCAAAGCTAGCATGGAGGCACTGAAGAAAGGGTAGAGCTGGTAGGCAGGAGCACCCTTGTGGTGGGGTGATAGTGGGGAGGTAGGGTGGAGAAGGCTATGTGAAGGGGAGTCAACGCTAAGCTTGTCAGATATGGGCTAAGTGAGAGGGAAGATGTGGTGGGGGTACAGAGGGCAGTATTGTGAGGAGAGTAAGAAGGGAGGGCCAGGCAAAAGAGAGGGGGAGCAAGGTTGTCCAGCTGCATAGAGTGTCCTCATCCTACACACCTGTCCCTTACCGCAGCTTCCCCTTTTAACACCACTGGTCCCCCACTCTTCCCCAACCCTTTCACCAGGCCCACTTCCTCATCTTCCTGCCAACGCTTACCCCTCCTACCTTTTCCCACCCAACACCCCTGCCTCTTCCCTATCCCCACCCCCATATCAGCTTCCCCCTCCTTTTACCAACCCTTTCCCCATGCCTCAGAATCCCCTTTTAACCAGGCCTCTTCCTCATCTTCCTGCTACAGCTTACCCCTCCTACCTTTTCCCACCCTCAGCTTCCCCTTCTCCCTCCACCAACCCTTTCCCCCTGGCTTCAGAATCTCCTTTGATCCAGGCCCAACACCCCCTTCCTCACCTACCTATACCCCCCCCCTCCCCCACATCTGTCACCATCCCGCTCCCCCTTTCAACCCCCTCTTACTTATCCCCACCCCCTTTTACCCAGGCACAACCCCTGTCCCTCTCCAACTCTATCTTCCTCATAGCTTCCCCTCCTACCTCTACCAACACTTTCCCCCAGCTTTCCCTTTTAAGCAGTCACAGCGACTTGCCCCCTATCAGTGACCCCCCCCCCCCCCCTCAACCCTGATTGCTAATCACCCTGACCCACCAGCTGCTTCCAGAGTCCACTTCCAGCATCCCTATACTTCTGTTCAGCAGTTTCCCTGCCTCAGCTTCCCCCCTCCAAATCAACCCCTTTGCCCAGGCCCCACCCTGCTCCTGAAACCCCGCTGTTGCCCATCCCAGCTTGATTGTGGAACCACTGAGGATGTTACCTACTTGGCACCTCTAACTTAGCCAATTTAGACATGATTTAAGCCCACTTTAATGAATTCCCGCCCACATGCCACACTGGGGATTCGAACCCAGGATCTTCCGTTGACACACCCAGCGCTTTCCCCACTGCGCCACCGTGGAAGGTGCTTGTCATGTCTCCCAAAAAACAGGGTCTTATCCATCATAATGACCGGATAATCCACATTGGACACATTGGCAACAAGTACACGACATTTTAACCCTTACCAGAAGTATCTCTGACAGTGGCGCAGGCAGTAAGGCTCTGGGCTTGCGAGCACGAGGCTGTAAGTTTGAATCCACGCACCGGTGCACACAAACAGCATAGGAGCATTTAAGTAGATTGCATTGAGTGCGGCATCAATAATTGGCTTGTTTGCGGTCGCGTGACATAAAAATATTCCAAAAACCATCCTTTTATTTTCAAGGGCCTCTAATGCAACGGAAATATGCTGTTTGGAGGAGTCATTTCTTGGGCCCCCCAAAAATGCTGATGTTGACATGCCTGTAAGAATTGTCTGGGTAGCCATTTCTCCATAATGAGGATTAAAAAAAAAAATGTGTTTATCAAGAGCCCCCTTGCCCTCTGTGCTCATGCGTAAATGCAAACGCATGCGTGGGTCCCGCACGCCTGCGTACACGGTGATCGCACCACACATGTCAGGTATCGGCGCAAACGTCAGACTGAGAGCAAGACCCTCGGTGTCACTTTAAACTGGTAGCCTGTAAAGTGTCACCTATGGATAACTTAAGGCCCCTGCATTAATGTGCATTTTGTTTTCTCAGACATTTGCAAAAAACAACATTTTATTTTCCAGGGCTTCTGGTTAAAAGAAAAAAAGGATGTTTAGAGGTTCTAAGCAATTTTTGCGTTGCCACCATAAGTGTTGACATGCGTGTAAAACATGTCAGAATTGGCCTGGCTAGCTATTTCTCCATAAAGAGGATCTGTCGTGCCCTATGTTTTCCCAGTTAAGAAATAAAAAAAGAAAGATTAAAGCAAATTACAAAAAAAAATGTTTTTTTCCAGAGCCCTTTTGCCCTCTGTGCTCATGAGTAAATGCAAAACGCATATGTGGGTCCCGCACGCCTACGTACACGGTGATCGCACCACACATGTCAGGTATCGGCGCAAACGTCAGACTGAGAGCAAGACCCCCGGTGTCACTTTAAACTGGTAGCCTGTAAAGTGTCACCTATAGAGAATTTAAGGCCCCTGCGTTAACGTGCCTATTTTCCTAAACATTGGCGTTTGAAAACCGGCTGTGCAAATATCGCGTGGTGTAGAAAAAATGCGATCGCCGCTATTTTATTTTCTAGGACCTCTGGTTATAAACAATATGATATTTAAGGGCTTCTAAGTCATTTTTCCGGCAAATTAAAAATACTGATTTTAACATGCATGTAAGAAATGTCACAATTGGCTTGGGTAGCAGGTAGCTAAGGTGAGCTAGGCTGCCTCAACATGTGCATGATAAGGCCCCCGCATTTTAGCTATCAACACGTGCATCTCTGACAGTGGCGCAGGCAGTAAGGCTCTGGGCTTGCGAGCACGAGGTCGTGAGTTCAAAACCCTACTCTGCTGCATTGGAGACTTTGTCATAAACATCCATGGAGCGCCGTGCCAGTAAGTTTACACTTGAAAAGCAAATGTAGAGGGGTGTTATAAAGTCACACTATTTTATTTTCCAGGACCTCTGAATTTGAAAACATCTGATGTTTGGGGTTTCTACGTCATTTTGTGGTTTTTGATGTTACCACGCATGTAAGTAAATGTCACAATTTGCCGGGGTAGCAAGTGGCTAAGGTTACATAGGATTCCTCAAAAGTACATGATAAGGCCCCTGCATTTTGAGCATCATCATAACCACCTGTGACGGTGGCGCAGGCAGTAGAGCAACGGACCTGCAAGTGTGAGCTCACAAGTTTGTGAGTTCGAATCCCCGGACCGGCGAGTGGTAAGTATGCAGTAGAAATTAAATGGGATTCCAATGGGAACAAAATGGGTGGTTAAGGGAGGTGGGGCTGGTTGAAAAAAGTAATCTGTCAGCTGTTCAGGAAGCTGTTCACACAGAGGATAATGGCAGAGTGCTGAAGGGGTCGTCGGGCTGGTAGGCACAGGTAGGAGCACCCGCAGGGGTGGGGATGATAGTGGTGGGTGGGGGGGGTCAAAGAGGGTTGTCAGGCATGGGAGCACTGGGGAAGGGGGCGCAGATGGAGGGAAGGGGTAGAGCTGGTAGGAGCACCCTAAGGGGTGTGGATGGGAGGGGGGGTATGAAAGGAACCAGAAGGGAGGGGAGGGGTAGAGCTGGTAGGCATAGGTAGGAGCACCCTAAGGGGTGTGGATGACAACGGGGAGGGAGGTATGGTGCAGGGAAGAAAGGATCGTGAGGGGGGGGTCAAAGCTAGTTGTCAGGCATGGGGGCACTGGGGAAGGGGGCTTGGAGGCAAGGGGTAGAGCTGGTAGGCATAGGTAGGAGGATGATAGTGGGGAGGTATGGTGCAGGGAAGAAAGGATCCAGAAGGGTGGAGAGGTGAGGGCCTGTGAGAAGTGAAAGGGGAGTCAAAGCTAGCATGGAGGCACTGGGGAAAGGGTAGAGCTGGTAGGCAGGAGCACCCTTGTGGTGGGGTGATAGTGGGGAGGTAGGGTGGAGAAGGCTATGTGAAGGGGAGTCAACGCTAAGCTTGTCAGATATGGGCTAAGTGAGAGGGAAGATGTGGTGGGGGTACAGAGGGCAGTATTGTGAGGAGAGTAAGAAGGGAGGGCCAGGCAAAAGAGAGGGGGAGCAAGGTTGTCCAGCTGCATAGAGTGTCCTCATCCTACACACCTGTCCCTTACCGCAGCTTCCCCTTTTAACACCACTGGTCCCCCACTCTTCCCCAACCCTTTCACCAGGCCCACTTCCTCATCTTCCTGCCAACGCTTACCCCTCCTACCTTTTCCCACCCAACACCCCTGCCTCTTCCCTATCCCCACCCCCATATCAGCTTCCCCCTCCTTTTACCAACCCTTTCCCCATGCCTCAGAATCCCCTTTTAACCAGGCCTCTTCCTCATCTTCCTGCTACAGCTTACCCCTCCTACCTTTTCCCACCCTCAGCTTCCCCTTCTCCCTCCACCAACCCTTTCCCCCTGGCTTCAGAATCTCCTTTGATCCAGGCCCAACACCCCCTTCCTCACCTACCTATACCCCCCCCTCCCCCACATCTGTCACCATCCCGCTCCCCCTTTCAACCCCCTCTTACTTATCCCCACCCCCTTTTACCCAGGCACAACCCCTGTCCCTCTCCAACTCTATCTTCCTCATAGCTTCCCCTCCTACCTCTACCAACACTTTCCCCCAGCTTTCCCTTTTAAGCAGTCACAGCGACCTGCCCCATATCAGTGACCCCCCCCCCCCCCTCAACCCTGATTGCTAATCACCCTGACCCACCAGCTGCTTCCAGAGTCCACTTCCAGCATCCCTATACTTCTGTTCAGCAGTTTCCCTGCCTCAGCTTCCCCCCTCCAAATCAACCCCTTTGCCCAGGCCCCACCCTGCTCCTGAAACCCCGCTGTTGCCCATCCCAGCTTGATTGTGGAACCACTGAGGATGTTACCTACTTGGCACCTCTAACTTAGCCAATTTAGACATGATTTAAGCCCACTTTAATGAATTCCCGCCCACATGCCACACTGGGGATTCGAACCCAGGATCTTCCGTTGACACACCCAGCGCTTTCCCCACTGCGCCACCGTGGAAGGTGCTTGTCATGTCTCCCAAAAAACAGGGTCTTATCCATCATAATGACCGGATAATCCACATTGGACACATTGGCAACAAGTACACGACATTTTAACCCTTACCAGAAGTATCTCTGACAGTGGCGCAGGCAGTAAGGCTCTGGGCTTGCGAGCACGAGGCTGTAAGTTTGAATCCACGCACCGGTGCACACAAACAGCATAGGAGCATTTAAGTAGATTGCATTGAGTGCGGCATCAATAATTGGCTTGTTTGCGGTCGCGTGACATAAAAATATTGCAAAGACCATCCTTTTATTTTCAAGGGCCTCTAATGCAACGGAAATATGCTGTTTGGAGGAGTCATTTCTTGGGCCCCCCAAAAATGCTGATGTTGACATGCCTGTAAGAATTGTCTGGGTAGCCATTTCTCCATAATGAGGATTAAAAAAAAAAATGTGTTTATCAAGAGCCCCCTTGCCCTCTGTGCTCATGCGTAAATGCAAACGCATGCGTGGGTCCCGCACGCCTGCGTACACGGTGATCGCACCACACATGTCAGGTATCGGCGCAAACGTCAGACTGAGAGCAAGACCCTCGGTGTCACTTTAAACTGGTAGCCTGTAAAGTGTCACCTATGGATAACTTAAGGCCCCTGCATTAATGTGCATTTTGTTTTCTCAGACATTTGCAAAAAACAACATTTTATTTTCCAGGGCTTCTGGTTAAAAGAAAAAAAGGGAGTTTAGAGGTTCTAAGCAATTTTTGCGTTGCCACCATAAGTGTTGACATGCGTGTAAAACATGTCAGAATTGGCCTGGCTAGCTATTTCTCCATAAAGAGGATCTGTCGTGCCCTATGTTTTCCCAGTTAAGAAATAAAAAAAGAAAGATTAAAGCAAATTACAAAAAAAAATGTTTTTTTCCAGAGCCCTTTTGCCCTCTGTGCTCATGAGTAAATGCAAAACGCATATGTGGGTCCCGCACGCCTACGTACACGGTGATCGCACCACACATGTCAGGTATCGGCGCAAACGTCAGACTGAGAGCAAGACCCCCGGTGTCACTTTAAACTGGTAGCCTGTAAAGTGTCACCTATAGAGAATTTAAGGCCCCTGCGTTAACGTGCCTATTTTCCTAAACATTGGCGTTTGAAAACCGGCTGTGCAAATATCGCGTGGTGTAGAAAAAATGCGATCGCCGCTATTTTATTTTCTAGGACCTCTGGTTATAAACAATATGATATTTAAGGGCTTCTAAGTCATTTTTCCGGCAAATTAAAAATACTGATTTTAACATGCATGTAAGAAATGTCACAATTGGCTTGGGTAGCAGGTAGCTAAGGTGAGCTAGGCTGCCTCAACATGTGCATGATAAGGCCCCCGCATTTTAGCTATCAACACGTGCATCTCTGACAGTGGCGCAGGCAGTAAGGCTCTGGGCTTGCGAGCACGAGGTCGTGAGTTCAAAACCCTACTCTGCTGCATTGGAGACTTTGTCATAAACATCCATGGAGCGCCGTGCCAGTAAGTTTACACTTGAAAAGCAAATGTAGAGGGGTGTTATAAAGTCACACTATTTTATTTTCCAGGACCTCTGAATTTGAAAACATCTGATGTTTGGGGTTTCTACGTCATTTTGTGGTTTTTGATGTTACCACGCATGTAAGTAAATGTCACAATTTGCCGGGGTAGCAAGTGGCTAAGGTTAGATAGGATTCCTCAAAAGTACATGATAAGGCCCCTGCATTTTGAGCATCATCATAACCACCTGTGACGGTGGCGCAGGCAGTAGAGCAACGGACCTGCAAGTGTGAGCTCACAAGTTTGTGAGTTCGAATCCCCGGACCGGCGAGTGGTAAGTATGCAGTAGAAATTAAATGGGATTCCAATGGGAACAAAATGGGTGGTTAAGGGAGGTGGGGCTGGTTGAAAAAAGTAATCTGTCAGCTGTTCAGGAAGCTGTTCACACAGAGGATAATGGCAGAGTGCTGAAGGGGTCGTCGGGCTGGTAGGCACAGGTAGGAGCACCCGCAGGGGTGGGGATGATAGTGGTGGGTGGGGGGGGTCAAAGAGGGTTGTCAGGCATGGGAGCACTGGGGAAGGGGGCGCAGATGGAGGGAAGGGGTAGAGCTGGTAGGAGCACCCTAAGGGGTGTGGATGGGAGGGGGGGTATGAAAGGAACCAGAAGGGAGGGGAGGGGTAGAGCTGGTAGGCATAGGTAGGAGCACCCTAAGGGGTGTGGATGACAACGGGGAGGGAGGTATGGTGCAGGGAAGAAAGGATCGTGAGGGGGGGGGTCAAAGCTAGTTGTCAGGCATGGGGGCACTGGGGAAGGGGGCTTGGAGGCAAGGGGTAGAGCTGGTAGGCATAGGTAGGAGGATGATAGTGGGGAGGTATGGTGCAGGGAAGAAAGGATCCAGAAGGGTGGAGAGGTGAGGGCCTGTGAGAAGTGAAAGGGGAGTCAAAGCTAGCATGGAGGCACTGGGGAAAGGGTAGAGCTGGTAGGCAGGAGCACCCTTGTGGTGGGGTGATAGTGGGGAGGTAGGGTGGAGAAGGCTATGTGAAGGGGAGTCAACGCTAAGCTTGTCAGATATGGGCTAAGTGAGAGGGAAGATGTGGTGGGGGTACAGAGGGCAGTATTGTGAGGAGAGTAAGAAGGGAGGGCCAGGCAAAAGAGAGGGGGAGCAAGGTTGTCCAGCTGCATAGAGTGTCCTCATCCTACACACCTGTCCCTTACCGCAGCTTCCCCTTTTAACACCACTGGTCCCCCACTCTTCCCCAACCCTTTCACCAGGCCCACTTCCTCATCTTCCTGCCAACGCTTACCCCTCCTACCTTTTCCCACCCAACACCCCTGCCTCTTCCCTATCCCCACCCCCATATCAGCTTCCCCCTCCTTTTACCAACCCTTTCCCCATGCCTCAGAATCCCCTTTTAACCAGGCCTCTTCCTCATCTTCCTGCTACAGCTTACCCCTCCTACCTTTTCCCACCCTCAGCTTCCCCTTCTCCCTCCACCAACCCTTTCCCCCTGGCTTCAGAATCTCCTTTGATCCAGGCCCAACACCCCCTTCCTCACCTACCTATACCCCCCCCTCCCCCACATCTGTCACCATCCCGCTCCCCCTTTCAACCCCCTCTTACTTATCCCCACCCCCTTTTACCCAGGCACAACCCCCTGTCCCTCTCCAACTCTATCTTCCTCATAGCTTCCCCCTCCTACCTCTACCAACACTTTCCCCCAGCTTTCCCTTTTAAGCAGTCACAGCGACTTGCCCCCTATCAGTGACCCCCCCCCCCCCCCCCTCAACCCTGATTGCTAATCACCCTGACCCACCAGCTGCTTCCAGAGTCCACTTCCAGCATCCCTATACTTCTGTTCAGCAGTTTCCCTGCCTCAGCTTCCCCCCTCCAAATCAACCCCTTTGCCCAGGCCCCACCCTGCTCCTGAAACCCCGCTGTTGCCCATCCCAGCTTGATTGTGGAACCACTGAGGATGTTACCTACTTGGCACCTCTAACTTAGCCAATTTAGACATGATTTAAGCCCACTTTAATGAATTCCCGCCCACATGCCACACTGGGGATTCGAACCCAGGATCTTCCGTTGACACACCCAGCGCTTTCCCCACTGCGCCACCGTGGAAGGTGCTTGTCATGTCTCCCAAAAAACAGGGTCTTATCCATCATAATGACCGGATAATCCACATTGGACACATTGGCAACAAGTACACGACATTTTAACCCTTACCAGAAGTATCTCTGACAGTGGCGCAGGCAGTAAGGCTCTGGGCTTGCGAGCACGAGGCTGTAAGTTTGAATCCACGCACCGGTGCACACAAACAGCATAGGAGCATTTAAGTAGATTGCATTGAGTGCGGCATCAATAATTGGCTTGTTTGCGGTCGCGTGACATAAAAATATTCCAAAAACCATCCTTTTATTTTCAAGGGCCTCTAATGCAACGGAAATATGCTGTTTGGAGGAGTCATTTCTTGGGCCCCCCAAAAATGCTGATGTTGACATGCCTGTAAGAATTGTCTGGGTAGCCATTTCTCCATAATGAGGATTAAAAAAAAAAATGTGTTTATCAAGAGCCCCCTTGCCCTCTGTGCTCATGCGTAAATGCAAACGCATGCGTGGGTCCCGCACGCCTGCGTACACGGTGATCGCACCACACATGTCAGGTATCGGCGCAAACGTCAGACTGAGAGCAAGACCCTCGGTGTCACTTTAAACTGGTAGCCTGTAAAGTGTCACCTATGGATAACTTAAGGCCCCTGCATTAATGTGCATTTTGTTTTCTCAGACATTTGCAAAAAACAACATTTTATTTTCCAGGGCTTCTGGTTAAAAGAAAAAAAGGGAGTTTAGAGGTTCTAAGCAATTTTTGCGTTGCCACCATAAGTGTTGACATGCGTGTAAAACATGTCAGAATTGGCCTGGCTAGCTATTTCTCCATAAAGAGGATCTGTCGTGCCCTATGTTTTCCCAGTTAAGAAATAAAAAAAGAAAGATTAAAGCAAATTACAAAAAAAAATGTTTTTTCCAGAGCCCTTTTGCCCTCTGTGCTCATGAGTAAATGCAAAACGCATATGTGGGTCCCGCACGCCTACGTACACGGTGATCGCACCACACATGTCAGGTATCGGCGCAAACGTCAGACTGAGAGCAAGACCCCCGGTGTCACTTTAAACTGGTAGCCTGTAAAGTGTCACCTATAGAGAATTTAAGGCCCCTGCGTTAACGTGCCTATTTTCCTAAACATTGGCGTTTGAAAACCGGCTGTGCAAATATCGCGTGGTGTAGAAAAAATGCGATCGCCGCTATTTTATTTTCTAGGACCTCTGGTTATAAACAATATGATATTTAAGGGCTTCTAAGTCATTTTTCCGGCAAATTAAAAATACTGATTTTAACATGCATGTAAGAAATGTCACAATTGGCTTGGGTAGCAGGTAGCTAAGGTGAGCTAGGCTGCCTCAACATGTGCATGATAAGGACCCCGCATTTTAGCTATCAACACGTGCATCTCTGACAGTGGCGCAGGCAGTAAGGCTCTGGGCTTGCGAGCACGAGGTCGTGAGTTCAAATCCCCGTACCGGGGCACGCAAACAGCATAGGAGCATTTAAATAGGATTGCATCGAGTGCGGCATCAATAAATGGCTTGTTTGCGGTCGCTTCTTACAATTGACGCGTGACGTACAAATATTGCAAAGACCATCCTTTTATTTTCAAGGGCCTCTAATGCAACGGAAATACGTTGTTTGGAGGAGTCATTTTTTGGTCCCCCCAAAAATGTTGATGTTGACATGCCTGTAAGAATTGTCTGGGTAGCCATTTCTCCATAATGAGGATTAAAAAAAAAAATGTGTTTATCAAGAGCCCCCTTGCCCTCTGTGCTCATGCGTAAATGCAAACGCATGCGTGGGTCCCGCACGCCTGCGTACACGGTGATCGCACCACACATGTCAGGTATCGGCGCAAACGTCAGACTGAGAGCAAGACCCTCGGTGTCACTTTAAACTGGTAGCCTGTAAAGTGTCACCTATGGATAACTTAAGGCCCTGCATTAATGTGCATTTTGTTTTCTCAGACATTTGCAAAAAACAACATTTTATTTTCCAGGGCTTCTGGTTAAAAGAAAAAAAGGGAGTTTAGAGGTTCTAAGCAATTTTTGCGTTGCCACCATAAGTGTTGACATGCGTGTAAAACATGTCAGAATTGGCCTGGCTAGCTATTTCTCCATAAAGAGGATCTGTCGTGCCCTATGTTTTCCCAGTTAAGAAATAAAAAAAGAAAGATTAAAGCAAATTACAAAAAAAAATGTTTTTTTCCAGAGCCCTTTTGCCCTCTGTGCTCATGAGTAAATGCAAAACGCATATGTGGGTCCCGCACGCCTACGTACACGGTGATCGCACCACACATGTCAGGTATCGGCGCAAACGTCAGACTGAGAGCAAGACCCCCGGTGTCACTTTAAACTGGTAGCCTGTAAAGTGTCACCTATAGAGAATTTAAGGCCCCTGCGTTAACGTGCCTATTTTCTTAAACATTGGCGTTTGAAAACCGGCTGTGCAAATATCGCGTGGTGTAGAAAAAATGCGATCGCCGCTATTTTATTTTCTAGGACCTCTGGTTATAAACAATATGATATTTAAGGGCTTCTAAGTCATTTTTCCGGCAAATTAAAAATACTGAGTTTTAACATGCATGTAAGAAATGTCACAATTGGCTTGGGTAGCAGGTAGCTAAGGTAAGCTAGGCTGCCTCAACATGTACATGATAAGGCCCCGCATTTTAGAGATCAACACGTGCATCTCTGACAGTGGCGCGGGCAGTAAGGCTCTGGGCTTGCGAGCACGAGGTCGTGAGTTCAAATCCCCGTACCGGGGCACGCAAACAGCATAGGAGCATTTAAATAGGATTGCATCGAGTGCGGCATCAATAAATGGCTTGTTTGCGGTCGCTTCTTACAATTGACGCGTGACGTACAAATATTGCAAAGACCATCCTTTTATTTTCAAGGGCCTCTAATGCAACGGAAATACGTTGTTTGGAGGAGTCATTTTTTGGTCCCCCCAAAAATGTTGATGTTGACATGCCTGTAAGAATTGTCTGGGTAGCCATTTCTCCATAATGAGGATTAAAAAAAAAAATGTGTTTATCAAGAGCCCCCTTGCCCTCTGTGCTCATGCGTAAATGCAAACGCATGCGTGGGTCCCGCACGCCTGCGTACACGGTGATCGCACCACACATGTCAGGTATCGGCGCAAACGTCAGACTGAGAGCAAGACCCTCGGTGTCACTTTAAACTGGTAGCCTGTAAAGTGTCACCTATGGATAACTTAAGGCCCCTGCATTAATGTGCATTTTGTTTTCTCAGACATTTGCAAAAAACAACATTTTATTTTCCAGGGCTTCTGGTTAAAAGAAAAAAAGGATGTTTAGAGGTTCTAAGCAATTTTTGCGTTGCCACCATAAGTGTTGACATGCGTGTAAAACATGTCAGAATTGGCCTGGCTAGCTATTTCTCCATAAAGAGGATCTGTCGTGCCCTATGTTTTCCCAGTTAAGAAATAAAAAAAGAAAGATTAAAGCAAATTACAAAAAAAAATGTTTTTTTCCAGAGCCCTTTTGCCCTCTGTGCTCATGAGTAAATGCAAAACGCATATGTGGGTCCCGCACGCCTACGTACACGGTGATCGCACCACACATGTCAGGTATCGGCGCAAACGTCAGACTGAGAGCAAGACCCCCGGTGTCACTTTAAACTGGTAGCCTGTAAAGTGTCACCTATAGAGAATTTAAGGCCCCTGCGTTAACGTGCCTATTTTCCTAAACATTGGCGTTTGAAAACCGGCTGTGCAAATATCGCGTGGTGTAGAAAAAATGCGATCGCCGCTATTTTATTTTCTAGGACCTCTGGTTATAAACAATATGATATTTAAGGGCTTCTAAGTCATTTTTCCGGCAAATTAAAAATACTGATTTTAACATGCATGTAAGAAATGTCACAATTGGCTTGGGTAGCAGGTAGCTAAGGTGAGCTAGGCTGCCTCAACATGTGCATGATAAGGCCCCCGCATTTTAGCTATCAACACGTGCATCTCTGACAGTGGCGCAGGCAGTAAGGCTCTGGGCTTGCGAGCACGAGGTCGTGAGTTCAAAACCCTACTCTGCTGCATTGGAGACTTTGTCATAAACATCCATGGAGCGCCGTGCCAGTAAGTTTACACTTGAAAAGCAAATGTAGAGGGGTGTTATAAAGTCACACTATTTTATTTTCCAGGACCTCTGAATTTGAAAACATCTGATGTTTGGGGTTTCTACGTCATTTTGTGGTTTTTGATGTTACCACGCATGTAAGTAAATGTCACAATTTGCCGGGGTAGCAAGTGGCTAAGGTTAGATAGGATTCCTCAAAAGTACATGATAAGGCCCCTGCATTTTGAGCATCATCATAACCACCTGTGACGGTGGCGCAGGCAGTAGAGCAACGGACCTGCAAGTGTGAGCTCACAAGTTTGTGAGTTCGAATCCCCGGACCGGCGAGTGGTAAGTATGCAGTAGAAATTAAATGGGATTCCAATGGGAACAAAATGGGTGGTTAAGGGAGGTGGGGCTGGTTGAAAAAAGTAATCTGTCAGCTGTTCAGGAAGCTGTTCACACAGAGGATAATGGCAGAGTGCTGAAGGGGTCGTCGGGCTGGTAGGCACAGGTAGGAGCACCCGCAGGGGTGGGGATGATAGTGGTGGGTGGGGGGGTCAAAGAGGGTTGTCAGGCATGGGAGCACTGGGGAAGGGGGCGCAGATGGAGGGAAGGGGTAGAGCTGGTAGGAGCACCCTAAGGGGTGTGGATGGGAGGGGGGGTATGAAAGGAACCAGAAGGGAGGGGAGGGGTAGAGCTGGTAGGCATAGGTAGGAGCACCCTAAGGGGTGTGGATGACAACGGGGAGGGAGGTATGGTGCAGGGAAGAAAGGATCGTGAGGGGGGGGGTCAAAGCTAGTTGTCAGGCATGGGGGCACTGGGGAAGGGGGCTTGGAGGCAAGGGGTAGAGCTGGTAGGCATAGGTAGGAGGATGATAGTGGGGAGGTATGGTGCAGGGAAGAAAGGATCCAGAAGGGTGGAGAGGTGAGGGCCTGTGAGAAGTGAAAGGGGAGTCAAAGCTAGCATGGAGGCATGGGGAAAGGGTAGACGGTAGGAACCTTGTGGGTGGGGTACAGAGGGCAGGTATGTGAGGAGAGACTCTAGCAGCTGGAGGGCCAGGCAAAAGAGAGGGGG
>NW_028321247.1:0-5000 GCF_062004578.1 Staurois parvus
TACAAAGTTACAATGTACAGTCTGATCTCCGGGCTCCTCCTACAAAGTTACAATGTACGGTCTGATCTCCGGGCTCCCTCTACAAAGTTACAATGTACGGTCTGATCTCGGGCTCCCTCTACAAAGTTACAATGTACAGTCTGATCTCCGGCTCCCCCTACAAAGTTACAATGTACAGTCTGATCTCGGGCTCCCTCTACAAAGTTACAATGTACAGTCTGATCTCCGGGCTCCTCCTACAAAGTTACAATGTACAGTCTGATCTCCGGGCTCCTCCTACAAAGTTACAATGTACAGTCTGATCTCTGGGCTCCTCCTACAAAGTTACAAAGTGCCTCTGAACCTTCTAGAAGAGTCAGTTCCTCAGCCCAGCCCCCTCCCTTCTTGCATGCCATAGCCCTCTGTCCTACTGGAAGTGTCTATTTACTCCCTGTGCTGGCCCAGCTCCTCTGTTCACCTCCCTACATCAGGAATGCGCCCCTTCTCAGGCAGAGGGACGTTTCATATACAGAATAATTTGCTGCGAAGACGTAACGCCTACGCGGCGCAATTCCCGCTGAGCCCCAGCGATCATTTTCCCAATAAACCCATTTTAAATCTCACAGCTGACCTACGAATAATCGGCGCGATCGGCGCCCAGCGCGCTAAACCCGCAAACCGTATCTGCGAGAGGATGACGTTCTTCCAGCCGAAAGTCGCTCTGGACCGCCGTCCCAACGCGTCAATTATCGCCCGCGCTCCTCGCGCAGCCGGACACAAAGCATATTGTTTCTCCAGGTATATATTTTTTTTTTTTAGTAAAATAATTTATAGTTTTCATTTTTATTCTCGGACGCGAGCGGAATATTTACGTTGTGACTCTCCCAGCGCCGCTGTGAAATCGTGAGACCTGACATCACCCTGGTCTGCGGCCTGAGGGACGCGCGGCCTCCTGCTCCCCGTCTCAGGGCCCGCCCCCCCCCCCCCCAGACTTGTCCCTCGTAGCCTTGACATAAGCCGCGGTGTTTGCTCAGGGCTTCATTACATGGCGGATCGGGCTTAAGGAAGCGCCAAATCCTCCAACAGGTGCAAAATATTAAGAGTCATATGTATTTCAATAAGAGGCAAATAACAGATAGGGCCCGGGGGGGGGGGGGGGGGGGAGGGAGGATTTAACCGCAAAATCCACGGTGGGACGCTGGGACGCTGCGCGGCGCTGAGGAAAAATACAGAGCCGCTTTGTGACGGGAAAGGTGGAAACGACCAAATGGAATATAAAAATGTAGAAACAAAAATAAATTACAGCAAAATTAATATTCATTTAAAAAAATAATATATATATATATCACACAATAATTTTTTGGTTGAATATATAATATAATAAAAAATTCAACCCAAAAAAAATAATTATATATATATATATACACACACACAATATATTTACATACACACCCACAACTATATATATGTATATTTATTTTTGTGTGTGTGTATGTATGTATGTATGTAAATAAACATATATCTACATACATATATATAGTTGTGGGTGTGTATGTAAATATATTGTGTGTATGTATATATATATATATATATATATATATATATATATATATATATATCTATACATACATAAACTCACACGTACAGTACATACTGTAGAAATAACAATGCAATAACAAAAAAATACAACAAAATAAATATTAACCACTTGCCGACCGCGCATAGCGGAAAGACGGCTTCACCGCGGCCGGCCAGTTCTGAGTGGACGTCATATGACGTCCTCCCAGAACGCGCTCTCCTGCGCGCCCCAGGGGGCGCGCACCCGGCGATCTCCGTGATCGCTGTGTCCTACGGACACAGGCTGATCACGTGAATGTGGTGAAAGGCCGATCCCACCGGCCTTTTACCACGTGATCAGCGGTGTCCAATGACACGCTGATCACAGGAAAATGCAAGTGCCGGTTCTCGGCTGCACTTTCCTCACGCTGTCAGATCGTGAGGAAAGTACTGCCGAGAACCGGCAGTTGTCAGAGCGGGGATCAGCACCGATCATCAGGGCACTGATGATCAGTGCCCTGATGATCGGTGCCCAGCAGTGACCCCCGCAAGTTCCAATCAGCAGTGCGCCCACTAGCCCCGCCCACCCATTACCAGCAGTGCCCCCACCTGTGCCCAGCAGTGCCCCCACCTGTGCCCAGCAGTGCCCCACCTGTGCCACTCTGCAGTGCCACCTACCTGTGCCCAGAAGTGCCACCTACATGTGCCCAGCAGTGCCACCCACCTGTGCCCACCCACCTGTGCCCACCAGTGCCACCCACCTGTGCCCACCAGTGCCACCCACCTGTGCCCACCCACCAGTGCTGTCCACCAGTGCCACCCACCAGTGCTGCCAGTCAGTGCCACCAGTCAGTGCCCAGGGGTTGTGCCAGTCAGTGCCGCCAGTCAGTGCCCAGAAGTGATGCCAGTCAGTGCCGTCTATCAGTACCCATCATCAGTGTCACCTATCAGTGCCGCCTATCAGTGCTGCATATCAGTGCCGCCTATCCGTGACCCCTAATTAGTGCTGTCTATCATAGTGCCGCCTATCCGTGCCACCTCATTAGTACTGCCTATCAGTGCCCTTTAGTGCTGCCTATCAGTGCCCATCAGTGCCGCCTATCAGTGCCATCAGTGCCGCCTCATCAACGCAAATCAGTGAAGGAGAAAAATACCTGTTTGAAAAATTTTATAAAAGAAACAAATAAACTTTTTTTTTTTTTCAAATTTTTTGCACTTTTTTTAATTTATAGCGCAAAAAGTAAAGCGCCCAGTGGGGAGTAAATACCACCAAAAGAAAGCTCTATTTGTGAGAAAAAAATGATCAAAATTTCATATGGGTACAATGTTGCATGACCGCGCAATTGTCAATCAAAGTGCGGCAGCGCTGAAAGCTGAAAATTGGCCTGGTAAGAAAGGGGGTATAAGTGGCCGGGTAGGCAGAAAGGGGGTAGAAGTGCCGGGTAGGCAAGGGGTTAATTTAAACAAAAAAAAAAAAATATATATATATACACACACACACACATATTTTTTTTTGGTTGAATTTATATTATATATATATATATATATATATATATATAAAAATGCAACCCCCCAAAAAAAATTATATACATATATATATATATATATATATATATATATATATATACACACACACACACATACATACACACACAATATATTTACATACATACGTACACACAAAAAGAAAAAAAAAATATATCTACATGCATATATTTGTGCGTGTATGTAAATATATTTGTGTGTGTGTGTATGTGTATATATATATATATATATATATATATATATATATATATATATATATATTATATATATATAATACATACATAAACTAACACGTACAGTACATACTGTATACATAACAATGCAATAACAAAAAAAAAAAAAATACAAAATAAATAAAAAAGTAACAAAATAAAATATGACAAAAAGAGGGATATATTCAGTACACAAATAACAATGTAATAAACACAGCAAAATGAATATAAATAAAAAAAGAAAACAAAATGATTGATACGCTGCTGTACTGTATGTAATAACAATAAATACAACATAAATATATTATTATTATACAGGATTTATAAAGCGCCAACAGTTTGCTCAGCGCTGTACATTATAGTGGGGACAGAACATGAGACAAGACAGTAACAATACAATACACGAGGGGTTCGAGGGCCCTGATCCTTGGAGCTTACAATCTAGGAGGGAGGGGGTAGTGGTACAGGAGGAAGTGGGCTGTGGGGATGGAGTGGTAGGAGGAGTGGAGGAGGTCAGCAGTTAGCAGTTAGGCTTCTCTGAAGAGATGGGTTTTCAGGGTGCGCCTAAAGGTGAGTAGAGTAGGTGATAATCTGATGGATTGGGGTAGGGAGTTCCAGAGGATGGGAGAAGCCCTGGAGAAGTCCTGGAGGCGGGCATGGGAGGAGGAGACCAGGGAACTAGAGAGAAGGAGGTCTTGTGAGGAGCGAAGATTACAGGTTGGGTGGTACTTGGCTATCAGGTCGGTGATGTAGTTCGGGGCAGCGTTATGAACAGCTTTGTATGTCAGTGTTAATATTTTGAATTTAATACGTTGGGCAATCGGAAGCCAGTGGAGGGATTGGCAGAGGGGGGTGGAGCCAGTGGAGGGATTGGCAGAGGGGGGTGGTGGAGATGGAGCTGTTGGAAAGGTGAATGAGTCTGGCCACAGAATTCAGGATAGCCTGCGGTGAGGTAAGTCGGTGAGGAGGGAGTTACAGTAGTCCAGGAGTGAAATAATAAGACAGTGAATGAGTTGCTTAGTAGTATAAATATAAAGTAACAAAATAAATACGACAAAAAAAATAAAATATAATATATATAAACACACACATACAGTACATAACTGTATAAATAACGATGTAATAAAAGTAAATACAAGAAGATAAATATAAATAAGGGGAACAAAAAGAACAAGTTAAATACGACAAAAAAACCCCCAAAACATTCAGTGCTCGCTGTACTGTATGTAATAACAATAAATACAAACAATAAATAAGGAAATATAAACAACAATGTTAGAAATAAAATTATAAATCGGACATTTAACCCTTTCTTTATCAGAGTAACAAATTAAAAATATATATATAGCAGTAATATCGGTGGATGTTGAACACTACGATGTACGGCTTTGTCCATTATTTTGGATCACTCTTTTGTACTTTGTGATTTTTCAACAATAAAAGTTTTATGTGCAGCAATCCAATTTTATTTTTCATATATATATAGAGAGAGAGAGAGAGAGGGGGAGAGAGGAGAGAGGGGAGAGAGGAGAGAGGGAGAGAGAGGAGAGAGGGGGAGAGAGAGGAGAGAGATAGAGAGGAGAGAGAGGGGGGGGGGAGAGAGGAGAGAGGGGGGGAGAGAAGAGGAGAGAGAGGAGAGAGAGAGAGAGAGAGAGGGGGGGGAGGAGAGAGGAGAGAGAGAGAGGGAGAGAGGAGAGAGGGGGAGAG